>NW_009213586.1:0-6366 GCF_000690835.1 Fulmarus glacialis | reverse complement strand
CTTTCCCTATTAATTGTAGCCATCATGCTAAAGAGAAAAAACTTCCAGAAAGGATGAATACTGATCCTTTGTAACAGCTTTCACAGCCACACCTCCTGAATAAAATACTCAGCAAACAAGAGTACCAAGCTGGGGTCAGCTGTAGCTCTTCTTCACAATTCAAAGGCATTCTTTGCTAATAAAATGTGTTAACACTCCTTAGACTCTTGTCCAGCATCTCTCTTTAAAGCAGGATTACATGAACACGTGAATTCAATTCTAAAAAATGAACAGTATCAACTGATAAACTGCTCCGTAATCTCTCCCATGAGCACAATCACCTACGCTAAGCCACAGAGGAGAATCAAGTGAGAATATTAACTTACTGACTCCTATCATCTGTTCAAAGTCAATTCTGCAAGAGTGAGCACATCCTCTGAGCTGCTGAGTCAGGTGCTCGTTATGGGGTCAGCAGCATGTATTTTATTACAGAGGAGGGCAAATGGATGTTTCTGGTTGTTTTTGATCCTCTGTGGAAGAACTTTATCTGAACCAAGTGTCTTGGCATATATATCATGATAATCTACATCCTTTTTTTTTTTTTTGGCAATTTCTTTCCGTCTCTCACTAGCTAATCCCAGAGGCCAACAGATTTGAATTTTGCAATACTTATTATCAAATAATTGCTGTCTTCAAAATGAACTTACAACAGTGCTGACATCACAGCGACAAAGCACTGTCACTCCCTAGCAAGATAAATTAAGTCATCCCTTTGTCAACTTGTGTTTGCATCTTGTGATTAGACTGACTGAAATTATCTCCATTAAAAAACATGCAGGAGGGATGAAAATGGCACCAGGCATATAGATAAGATGGCAGTTCAATAGAGGATTGTTCATTCCAGCTTAAGATGAGTCTGAATTTGGCTAAAACATTCATGGTTCCTGCAACATTCTGGGGCATCCAACTGGAAAACTCTGTGGCAGCTACAGATAAGTCCAAAAGTGGGAGGTTTTGAATTAAATGAAAAGTGAAAATGAAAAATCCAGGCAGAGCAATGTCCTTAGTGTTATTTAATTTCATATGCAAATTTGGCTTATGCTAAACTGCCCCTGGTTTGCACGGACCCACTTAAACTAAATCTAAAGGCCTGTCTCTGCACTGTGGAATTACTGGGGATACAAGAAATATATTAGCAGTTGCAGAGCAAACGAGTTGAGCTTCTAAATGGTGGAGACGGTACATTAGCTGTAAGCAGCTTTAATGTGCCTTCTGCAATGACCTGCTGGGTAAGCAAAGCCTCTGTGCTGGGGTACCCAGCACCAGCATCCTTCATGCTTCTGCCTTAGCAAGAGAGGGCTGGTGGAGAGAGACAGTGATATGGCTGGCCCTCAGGGTCCTGTTCTCCTGCATACTTCAGGCAGAGGGTACATATTGGCAAGTGACTGCTCCCTGGTATTGCTTGGCCCTTTTACACCTAGGGTCAATCCAAAGAAGAGTCCTTCACAACAACTCCCTCATTTTCCAGGGATTTGGAAGCCACAATTTTTCAGTGGGAAGCAGGAGGAACAGAGCTGCAGTTTTTCTTTCACTCGCAAGAAGTTTCTCTGTTGCCCCCATTTTTCACTGCTGTCTGCATGATGCAACGTCTTACATGCAGAAATACACAAGGTAGCAAGAATTAGGTATTAGGTGTCAGTAAATTGGGTAAAAATGATTTTGAATTGAACATTTCTTTTATAAATTGATTTCAGAAGAAGGTATATTGCAAACTGCCATGCAGCACATTCAGCAAGTATTACCTTGCAATCATAAGACATTATTCTGCCTCTAAATTTGTTTTGTGTAAGGAGGGAACCACGAGAGACACCTTCATAAATTACATTGTTGACTCATTTTGCTATTGAATTCTGACATACCAAAGCTGCATCACTAAACAGTGTGTAGTTGCATAACTTTTTAAAGGTTATACAACCATTATGTCTCATTGCACAGTCTTTAGAAAATAGGAAGTCTATTTCTTCTTTTTCTAACAAAATACATCAAATAGTTTTTGTTTACAGCTCTGCAAGAACTTCATCTGAAGCTGGGAAAGGTCAATGGAAAAAAATCCAGCTGAGGTGAGTAGAGAAGCTTGTGCTGGTGACAGTGATCGGGATGGGTAGATGGAGATCAAAATATTTTAAGTGACAGACTTTAGCTATTTGATGAACAGAGAGGTTTGGAGATTTTAGTAATGACCTCTACCCTTTTCTTGCATAGGTACATATTTTCCTCAAGAAAGGCATTGGCAATAAAGGTTTGCTAGAACTCATGCATCAATGAACCAGATGCCAAAATGGCTAGATGGGCTCCAGAACCAGTGGTAGACTGAGGAAAGGTTCCCCTTTCAATCTAGGAGATCCAGGCCTGGATCCATTGGTGGTCTAGTTGACTGACACAATGAGAGGTTTTTTGGTAGCAGAGGTAACCATTCCAATTCAGATGTATACAAGTAGTCACGCAGCATGCTTCTATACGTATTCAAATTTTTGCTTTTTATACTTCATGTTTGGAAGTGGCAAACAGCTGTACTTCTTAACTACTCTGTGATCATTTTTTCCTGTGAATTTTCATTTAAAGTAATTGATGCACTGACCACTGGGTTATTTCTGTAGTTATTTAAATGAAGCGATTTTTTTCCAGTCACTGTGGCCTTTGAGACCAAGGAACTGATAGGTCTCATCCTCTCAAATACCTTTTTATTCTAAAATTAGAGAGGAAAATAAACTGCCCTATAGTCACAAAATCCCAGCCAGTTTTTTATCGCAGAATGAACCAATCACCAGTCCAGCCTACTTGAACAAACTTCTCTGTGAAACTACTATACAAAGCTGGTGTGGCACTTCAGCAAACTTTGGTTCCCGTCCTTAACAAGAAGCCTTTAATGGTTTGGCGGTTTGACCTTAAAACGTTTGTAAGCAAATATATGTATTATTGCTTTAAAAATATTTCAGTGTAATACAAATTGTTAGATTGTTCTTGGGTTTTCACAAAATTATTGCTCCTGCTTTAATTGGAGATCATTATAAAAACAGTTAATTTCAAATAAAAATATGCTTAGGTAAACGATCTTTTTTAAATAAAAATCCAATTTCTACATGTACTTTAATCTTCCAAGTTCATTTCATTTTGCCGTTAAGCTCCTCCATCCACATTAGTTCCTTTGTTCTTAAACAGTGCTGCTGGTTTCAGTGAGACAAATCAAGTATTAAAGAACTACCTAAAATTGTACATGTATCCAGAATATATTCTTTGAAATAAGACCAATAATTTTGTATGAGAAGCTGAAATTAAGCAAATGGGACTAATGCTGGAATGAGTATCTTGACATAAAGTGTCTAATTCTGAAATGAAGACTCCCTTTAAGTGATGTCTATACTTGTAAATTCAGATTCCACATGGCACCATGGCATTCATTGGGACTGCTCCGCAACGAGAGCACTAAGCAGTGGAAGCAGCAGTGAAATGAAATGAGAAGAGAGATAGTTAATACAGCAGAGGAAAATTTGGGAGACTTGGGAAGGGAGGGCAGATAAAAGGAAAGTCAGGGAAAGTGGAGACTTACCATCCCACTTTCCTCAGAAAAAGTAAGGCTGTGTTTGGAAACGGTGCCAGAATCAGCTGAAACAATCCTAAACCTGTTCATGTATTACATGAAAAAACTGTACTGTACTCGCAAAGCTTAGGAAGCAGGAGGGTATTCCCTGACTAGAGATTATTCTTCTGATTATGTTTTGCTAAGACAGGAGATATCAAAAATTAAAAGGTGAGACTTTTAGGCTTCCTGGAGCAGCCAGTAGGCTAGTATGGAAGAGGTTTGTACTCCCTGGCACCTCATCTAAAGAGGAAGTAATGGCATCCTATAAATCACAGCATTTAGGTTGGGCCCCATGGCTGAAGTTGAAATGGACAAAATGAGTTGTAACTTGCCATTTTGTTTTGTGTTTCTTCATATTTGCAGAATCTGAGACCATTTGTAGATATTCCCTTTTCTTCTACATCAGATCTATGAGAAGTATTATTCCTTCATGTACTTTTTATATTGTATACTTTTCAGAGACAGGATGTGTGGTAACTTGGACTGAAGCTAGTTCAGCTGAAAAACAGAATATCTGAGATTCCTTTAGTCAAAAAAATGTGCAGCAATGCCAACCACCCTTTAAAGCTTTTCAAACAATTTTCAAACAATTCCTTTGGTATTTTGTCCTGTTGTGACTCCTTAATACTTGGGAGACATTGGCTGTAGATATTATGAAAATATTATCTTTATTGCCTTCCCAAACCCTTCCTTTATGGTGACACCCATGAAAAAATCTGAAATCACCTGAAACAATCTGAACAAAAACAAAATCTGAAACAATCAAGTAGCTGTTATGCTGAGATCCTCCCTTATACTACTATTGTCTCACTGTTTCCTTGTACTCACCCATCAATCTGTATTTGCCTTTTATCTGCCTTCTACTGTAAACCAATTGGAAGAGGTAACTTTTTCTGATGTGTTGTCCAATTGGTATCCACTAGGGACCCTATCCATGACCAGGGATCCATAGTGTTTCAGCACTATGGATAAATGTAATTGAAATACCTCTGCAGATATTTTTTCAAGTCTCACAAAATATACATGGTTGTAAGGGACAGTCAAGAAATGATGAGGAAAAACTCTCTTTCTGTGTCTCTTCTGTACTATTATCTCATGGCAGCTAACAAGCACTGGGTTGAGATAAGGAGAAAACCCCACCTTTTTCCTTTTGTTTTTCATGTTGATGTTAATATTGGAAACTGCTGGGCTACACAGAGTTTTTCTCAGCTTTGTAGCTGGATGCCCAAGTAGCTTGTGATACTGTCTCATAGTGCGTTCTGTCATCTCTTCACTTCATGCATTTCTTCTTTCTGTCCAAAATGTTGCTAATGCTTTAGTCCAGTAGGTAAATATAGCCCTGATCTGGCAGGGATTAAGGGATGGCTACATACTTTGAAGGAAAAGTACCTGCTTAGGACTTCCATCTCTCTGTTGATGAAACCTTGATCATGCACCATGAACAGATTTAGCAGATATTTCTAGACCCAGGCCCAGAAAGCATGATTGTGCTCCCCCTCCTAGCTCCCCACAGGTTTTTCTGTGGAAGTCATCCTGGTTTTTCTCCTGGGAGCTGGTCGATGTTCTGGCCAGATCGGACACAACCTAGACACTGTTCTTGAAGTCTGGATTGTCAAAACATGGATTTGATGTGTCATGGATGCTAAGGACCTATTGCATATGATTGCTGAGATGGGCAGTGCAGAAATAATGCAACACATTCCAGATGTGTTGAATTTCACCACACACCCCATGCAGTCAAATGACACATGCTCAATGCCTATTTGTCCTAGATTTCTATCATTCCTACTCCAACTGGGCTACCAGAGACCTGTAAAGCCCAGACTATTGCACTGCACTGATCATAGGAGGATTAATATTAAAGCCCTGTAGTCCTCCTTGGTAAAGCTTTGCTATACAATACGCTTTGGTAATGTCTGGAAGAGACAAAACTCATGCTTTGCATGCTTCTCTGTTACACAAATAAATCCATCAGGCACCTAGGGAGTCTGACACTTTCTTTGTTTATTCTCTCAGAGTAAAATTGACAAGCAGATCAAACAAGGGGCTGTATGAACTTGTTCTGCTAATGCAGAGAAATGGTACCCAGCTAACATTTGTGTTATGCCTTTCTTATTGTTTAAAAATATTCGGGAAAGAAGAGAAAACCAAGTTTGCTTAGTCTGCAAATAAACAGAGCTGAAGTTAGATACAAGGTCAGACTAAATTCCAATGGTAAAATTTATGTTGGCAAAAATAGAAAAGCTAGTCCAAGGATAGAAATGGTGACTTTCTTTCCCTTCTATAAGATACAGTTTTGTTGAAACTAAAAACGCTTGTGAATTTGTAAAAAAAGTGATGAACACAAATGAGGGTGGGTTTTTTAAAAATATTTTCTTCAATGTTTTTCACTTCTTTCTAAATTCTCTAATTAATTTACCATTGCATTTCAACTTTTATGTATTATGAAATACATATTATGAAACATTACACTTTATCACATATTATCAAATGTATTGGGTCTGGCTGGAATGGAGTTAACTTTCCTCATAGTGCCCTCCTAGTGCTGTGCTTTGTATTTTCAGCCAGAACAGTGTTGATAGCACACCAATGTTTTGGCTACTGCTGAGCAGTGCTCACAGCATCAAGGCTGTTTCTCCAAACTGCCCCGTCACCAAAGCCCAGTAGGCTGGAGGTGGGCAAGAGGTTAGGAGGGGGCATAGCCAAGACACCTGACCTTGACCTAAACTGACCAAAGGGATATTCCA
>NW_009213585.1:4621-37174 GCF_000690835.1 Fulmarus glacialis | reverse complement strand
GCTTAGTTGCCGCCTGCGGTTAAACCACAACACCTACTTTTCAGATTCTTTCAGGAGATAGTAGAAAAGAGGCGTCTGTTTTGCCTCTTCCTCACTCAGAGCCTCTTTGTTATTTTCAGTGGAAGTGCCTCCACTCCTCTCCACAGATATCCTCCATGTTTGGGCTGTCTTTACAAGGTGTAGTTTCACTGCCTGCATCTGCCACTGCTCATGGCTTTTTCAAATGACAGTAATGTGAAGCTGAACTGATTTCTGACATCTGGCTGTTGCCCAAAGGGTTATGAACAGCTGAGAAAAAGACCAAAGTCTTGTTAATTTGTCTTTGCTGCTTCTTGGCAGCATCATAAGCAGCCTCAGTTCCTGAAACTGTGTGTAAATCATGAATGTATCACTGCAGTGCTCTATACATGTTTGGTATTTGGATGTCTTTTAGTATCTCAAAGGATTGAGGGGGTGGTCTTTAAATGCAAAGAAAAATACTGCTGCTGAAGTCTGTTACTTAGGCTTCTATACTCACCAGGAAAAGCAAATAAAGCAAAAACAGTGGAGTGCGCCCAACCAATGTACATGTATCCCAAGCATACATTGTTATACACATATGAAACGTTCCCTTCTGCCTTTTTTCAGAGAAGAAAAATTCTCAGGGCTATACTTGCACAATGCCTAGCAAACATGGTGGCAAGTTATAATATAAATTACTTTAAATAATAATTGCTGTAAGACAGCAGGAAGACATGTGATGGCCCTGACCTATTCAGGACCTGCAGAATGTCGTACAGTCATCAGTGAGACAGAGAGGGAGAGAGCCAGAATTGTTTGGAAGCTGGCCCAAAAGAGTAGTGTTAAATCCCCCAGGAATTAGCACTGTCATATGCCTGTCCCACTTGTATCTTCAAGAGCAAGCTGTATTTTTTCAGCAATGTCTTCTCCAGAAGGATAAACATTTAAAACAAATCACCAAACTAAGAACGGTTCTACCAAAACCCTTTGCAGACTGCAGATATCTATGTATCTGTACGTGTTTTTCTCTGAGGGGACAGACTATGAGAAAAATCAGTGTGCAACAGTGTTAGCCGTATTTACTGGGCTTGTAGAATGAGGTTATAGTTATAAAAGTGCTACTTAACTTGTATAAAAATAGAAAATAGAATATGAAATTCATTTTGTGAGGTCTAGGATTTAAACTGATAATCTTAGCAGACCGATTGTTGCTGGAATTAGAATTGGCAGAGCTTTAATCAAAAATGCACTCCTTCCTCTTGCATCATCAGGCAAGAGAAAGAGTGATTTTATGTATTTTTTATTTTCCTCTTTAAGTTTCTCCAACTCTATAGTTTTAAAAACATAGGTTTTTCTATTCTCCAAAGAAATATAGAGCAGAAATAAATTCTCTTAATCATTATGTAGCCAAATGCCAAAGAGGAAATCACCATAAATGAAAAGAAGCACTTCCTTTGTTGTGGATACCTTTCCAAAATGTATTTAAATCAAAGGTGGGGAGAGGGAAGAAGGTATATGTTCTTTAAAATTCTTTTCATATAGTATTTTCTCAGATAATGTTCAAAAATGTCTATCTTAGTAGAAATTACCAATGATGTGATGATATCTAAGATTGAAGCTTGTTGTTTCAGAGGCTGGTAACTGTACATTTCAAAGCTATACCAAGACAACTGTCCTGGTTTCAGCTGGGATAGAGTTAATTTTCTTCCTAGTAGCTGGTATAGTGCTGTGTTTTGGATTTAGTATGAGAAGAATGTTGGTAACACACTGATGTTTTAGTTGTTGCTAAGTAGTGTTTACATAGTCAAGGACTTTTCAGCTTCCCATGCTCTGCCAGGTGCACAAGGAGCTGGGAGGGATTATAGCCAGGGCAGCTGACTCAAACTGGCCAATGGGGTATTCCATACTATATGACCTCACGCTCAGCATATAAAGCTGGGGGAAGAAGAAGGAAGGGGGGGACATTCGGAGTGATGCCGTTTGTCTTCCCAAGTAACCATTACGCTTGATGGAGCTCTGCTTTCCTGGAGATGGCTGAACACCTGCCTGCCAATGGGAAGTGGTGAATGAATTCCTTGTTTTGCTTTTCTTGCGCATGCAGCTTTTGTTTTACCTATTAAACTGTCTTTATCTCAATCCACAAATTTTACTTTTTTTTTCCGATTCTCTCCCCCGTGCCACTTGGGGGGGAGTGAGCGAGTGGCTGTGTGGTGTTTGGCTGCCTGCCAGCTTAAACCACAACAACAACTTTTGGTTATACACTCAATTTGTGCAAGGTTATTATATTTTACTGTGCATTCACATCCTTCATACTTAAAGTTTAGTGAACTATCCAAGAAGTTTTAAATGTGGCCTTTCCTATATCCCCCATCCCTGAGCTGTGTTGCAGAGTCTGGGATGGAGGATGCAGAGTCAAAGTCAACCTCGCTCTCGGTTTGTCCCTGTAGTGGCTGAAGCAGTTTTCTCCACTAACTCGCTCTGGGTTTGTGCAGGTCTCTTGACAGAGCTGCGCTGAACACAGCAGTGTGGTGCGGGTATGGTCAGTCCTTCATGACTGGCCTCCCTGGCCACAGGGGATGGACTGCGTCAAGTCATTTCTTTTTCATCCTGCACCATGGGACTGAGTTCAGGGAAGACATTATGTCCGTTTTCCTTTGTAAGAGGAGTAAAACAGTAGTTTCCCACTTCACTGTCTGAAGAGAGAACTTCGCCCCATTACCTCATATGCCTTCTCTTATTTTTCCTAGGAGTCATCATTGCTCTAGATTTAAAGTCTGGCATATTGGGGATTCATAAACCAACATAGCATAGATGGTACAAGCTCACATGTGACAAAGCAGGCAATGACTTGCAGAAGGGGTACAGTATGAAGTTTCCAGACAGATTTAGGAAACTTTAAATTAATACAAGTTGTATTGTTACACTGTTATGGCTCTTTTTTGAATATGAAGGATATGGAGGATAAACCATTACTGAAGCTTAGCTATCTATGATTACAATTTCCAGACAGGCTTATCTTGAAGGCTGTTTTTGAAGGACCAGTTTGCAGTTGGTCTAAATAGTTCAATCTATATTCTGATGATTTGGCTTGGTGAGGATATTTCAGCTGATCAGGCGCAGCACAAATTCTTTTATGTATATGTATGTACAGTTAAATGATAAACGTGTATTAAGTGCCTTTGAAGAGTACCCTATCTAACTCGTACTCTCCTAAGTAAATACACAAGCCAGAAATAGCAAAACACAAATCTCTTCTTTTAAGATGCAATTAGCTTGCCCTCAATGTTGATGTTTGAGAATTTATAGTGGTGGGAATTTTTTTTATGGTTTTTCCATCATAAGAACACTTATCTAGTCATGAAGCCAGATAACATGGTGCTTAAATCAAAAGTACAAGCATTGCTTGGCTTCTTCAGGGAAAAAACCACTCAACTCTTACCTAGTGGGAATGCTTAGTTGCAAAATTCCTCGACTGTCTTTCAAGCTTTTCATCATTATTACACACATCCACGCTGTGAGATTTATTTTTAGCTGTTCTGTTACTGAAAAATTACCAAAAAAAGAAGAGCTTATTTTAGCCTTTATGCTATATTCTCCCTGAAAATATAAGCATAATAAATGATGTAAAAACACTGTTGTGAACCTGAATCCTATCTGTCTGCAGCCTGAAGTACCCTGATAAGGACATGAAAAATGAGCACTGAGGAGACTGACATGATCACAAGTCTGAATGAAGGCTTCTGTGCTTTATTGCTTACCATCTTACCTTCTCCTTGCACATGTTCATTGAGAGTTGAGACATACCCTTCTGGGCCTCCCTATTGTACATGGGGGGGGTCGTACCAGTTGCTCCTTTCTGTTTGCTCACACACATACAGAATAGCCATGTCCCGAGTCCTCCAGGTTTTCTTCTGCCTCATGCTGCTTCCAGGAGATCAGAGGGCAAATTGTCCCTTTGTTTGCAGGAAACTTGACATGCTGGCACATGCATTCAGGGAAATGAGGGAAATATTTACTACTACAAAATAAAACCATGGTTCACTGTACTGTTTTTTTCCCTATACAGAAATCTGAGGATTGGAACAGGAACAGATTTTGAATAGGCTTCACTTGACTTTTGTGGGGCAATCAAAGTTGTATGCTGATCTTGAAAACGATTTAGGCATGCTTTTGGCTTTGCTGTCTGCTCTAGTCATACAGTAAGAATGAGACTACAGGAAGCAAAATTTTCAAATTAGAGCAAGTATGATTCACTGTATTTTGAACATGTTTTCAGAATTTTGGCTTCGTTTTGCCTTTGACAAAGCTCTGATGGTCCCTGTGATCCATGTCCTGTTTTTGAGATTTCTCTCTCCCACAAGATCCATGAGGTTTATGAAACCTGTATAGGCTCCTCAGGTGTGCTCAAGCTGTGTCTAACCTGGATCTGTCATAGGTCTGATCTCCTGGGACCATGTGCACAGTTTAGCATCGTTCTTAACACACCTTCCTAAACTACGTTTGTCTTATTGCAGGCCAGCATGCAGACATGTGTGAACTGCTGTATCTTCCTTCCCCATCGCCTGGGCTTCAGTGACAAGAGAGATTACTGTAGGTTGGGGACAGGTCTGGCAGCTGGGTGATTAGAGCAGGGAGTGCAGGAAAACACTGTAGGTGTATTTGGTTGGTGGGGTTTTTTATTTTATTTTATTTTTCTCTTTCATTTTCTTTACCTTTCTTTCTTTCTTCCTTTTTTCTTTCTTTCTGTCTTTTCAATACTAGTGATCGATAAAATGACTTGGAACTGGACCTGGAAAGTAAATATCAGACTCCTTGTACTTCATTAGGCAGAGCAAAAGAGTAGTCAGCATGATTTCCACAGATCTAGTTTGAAAACCAATTAGCATAACATTCCAACATGTTCATATAGTTTCATATTTTTACATGATATCAAATGAGCATGTCCTTTGTTTTCTACACTTGTAATAAAAAAAATCTTGTCGTTTGAAAAGACTTTATGCGAAGGAAATTCTGACAATTAGGCAAGGAGGAAATTTTTCAGTTTTGACTAAGAACTGTTCAGGCAGTTCCTTTCTAGATTCTTTTTATTAACTAAATTTTTAATGATGGAATATATGCTTGAATTATTTCTGTGCCTCGGTACAACACAGAGGCATGATCTTGCGATATTTTAATGGCTATAAGAACTCAAACTCTGCTTCTGTGATCACTGTTCCAAATCTTTATTTGCTATAGTAAATTTCTCCTAAGTTCAATACATTTAAAACAATACTTTATACTGTAATTATAAGAGCTTATTTTAACTACGGTGATTTTCTGCATTCAGATCTTGAAACATTTTTTAAATGATTAATCAAAGAATAATTAGACAGTTCAGTCACTGTGATACAGGTAAACAAATAAATATGAATCTTATTATCTCTTTAAAATGCTCACTTAATGATGTATTACCTTACCTCGTATCATCATGTAACAGTACTGTGGGAAGATTACTATGCAGACTGCAAGGTATGTCTTTCTACATATTAGGTTTTAAGGGCTAGATCTTGCAGATTTTTACATTTAGGTTTAGATTTTTTAGATTTAACTCTGCAGTGATAACATGCTCCCTGTAGTTCAGCGGGAACACTCCCATGTACAAAGTCAAATGTCTACAGGTCAATGTACATACCAGAGAATTACTATTGATATAGATTGTTGTAGAGGGTGTTTTTTGTTACTTCTTTTTACTTTTTGCTGCAGGCTACCATCAGCGAGCATATAATAATTACTAGTTTCTATATAGTGTGTATACATATATACATGTGGATGGATACAGGTGTGTGTGTATATGTACAATATATATCAAATCTTAGAATCATAGAATAGTTTGGATTGGAAACGACCTTTAAAGGTCATCTAGTCCAACCCCCCTGCCATGGGCAGGGACATGTTCAACTAGATCAGGTTGCTCAGAGCCCCGTCCAACCTGACCTTGAATGTTTCCAGGGATGGGGCATCTACCACCTCTCTGGGCAACCTGTTCCAATGTTTCACCACCCTCATTGTAAAAAGTTTCTTCCTTATATCTAGCCCGAATCTACTCTCTTTTAGTTTAAAACCATTACCCTTTGTCCTATAGCTACAGGCCCTATTAAAAAGTCTGTCCGCATCTTTCTTACAAGCCCCATTTAAGTATTGAAAGACTGCAATAAGGTCTTCTCGGAACCTTCTCTTCTCCAGGCTAAACATCCTTAGATACTTCTTTGTATATGCAAAATTATTGTATATTTGTATGTACACACACATGCACAGACACACCAATTCTGATCATACAAATGAGGCTCCTTTTGATTTGCTTAACTTCAGAGAATGGACACTTTCAACTCTGTTGAGTTAAAAGTACTAAGTTGATAATTTAGGACTATTCATTTACTTCCCATATTTACAATGTCATTACATTTAACTGAATAGTTAACTGAATAAGGAAGTATAATTAAAGAACAAGGATCATATATTAAATTATTTTTTTAGCTGGAGGAAGAAAAATAAATTATGTATATTTTGGTTCAACAATAAAAGATCACTTTCTGCACAGAACCAGCTGACAGCTTCAGATAAGAGGCCCCTCACAAAGACAGCTTTGATATACTAAGGGCAGCTGATAATAAGGTGGGGCAACATAAAGCATTAGATTTAGTGAAAAGTTTATTGTTGATGGGTTTGTTGGATTTTTTTTGAAGAAAATATCTAACATTTTTTTCTAGTACAAATGTTAAAAGAAATTACAGTGACCTTTTTTTTTTCTGTTTAATTTAGATTATATATTAAGAGGTCAAACTTATTTTTCAGGGCTAACTATACATTTCCATGGAAGAAAGAGTGGTGGGATTTCACAGATTTTACTGAGAACTTGCATGCTATGTAAGTCTCATGTAGGCTGAGTTCCAGTGTTAGGGACAAACTGGTTTTGCTGTATACCCAGAAGTGCATTTTACTGAGATTTAAATACTAATTATAGTTATATTGCTTTTTTCAATTTGGGATACCAATGCTAATATGTAATTTCCGGAAGAGCAGAGTTTCAATGCATCAACCTGCTAGGCTCATTTTCAAAAATAAATACCAACTTCTTTAGTCAGTTAAGTCTTCCACTTGAGTAGTCAGGAGAGATTCAAATGTATCCTTTACATTTTTTGTCCTCCCTAGTTATGTGTCTGTTACACTGAAGGAGCGTCCTCCTCAACAGATCTAAGTTGGTCTGCCTTCCAATTTCTTTTCCACCCAAAAGTCTACCTTGCAAGTGGGCTGTGAGTTTGAGCCACCTGGTGGCATTCAGCTTTCCTGGTGAGTCTCAAACTATGGACTCTAATGTGCCCCAGAGGCTGCAGTCAACCCTTACCCAAAAGCTTGCTGCGTATGACTGGCAAGTTTGGTCTTCACTGGGCCTGCAAGACTTGTCTTCATTGCTGCATTGCTTTCTAAGCCAGCCTTTACAGACAGTTTTAAGACTTAAAGCCTGCCAGTGGATCTCTGAGGTGGCTGCAGAAGAGGAATGACATGTCGTTTGTTCGTAATGATATTGGCAATGAGGTGAGACCTGAAATCACTTGTTGGTTGTCACGGACTTAATTTATCCAGAGCAAGCCCCAAAAGCTTCAAACTTTTCCATCACTTGAAACTTCAGCCAAGTGCAGAGCTGTCACTAGAACTATTGTCAGGATTAAAATTCTGTCCAGATTGTCTTGGGGTAGGCTGGGTAAGGTGGTAAACCTTCACATCCTTCATCCTTTGTTCCCTTCTATTGTAGGAGCTCTCTGTCTTTCTCAATTTATAGGTACCAAATCTAGCATAATGAAAACCATATGTGCTGTAACACCAAATAACAGTATTGACAAATAATAGAATCATAGCATAGCTTAGGTTGGAGGTGATCTCTGGAGGTCATCTAGTCCATGCATGGCTAACTTTATAACTAGATCAGGTGTCCCAGGGTCCTGTCCAGTCAAGTTTTGAAATGGTCTTCCATAAACGAGAACATGTTGGTGAGATAATTGTTACAGATCGGTATTCAGTATGCAGTCTGTGAATTTTAAATGTACCTTTAAGATTATTAAAGTACCCTTGGCCAACATCTGGATATCACACTTCTCTTTCGCTTTAGAACAGGCAATATGAATGGCATCTGAGAATATATTTTGTTACTGTGAATTCACATGACAACTCAAAGTTAGTAGAATAGACTCATGCTATCAGAGATATCACATATATCTGCTGTATCTATGGTGTAATGTACCATGATATGCTGTGATAATATTTATTTTGTAGCATTGCTTCTAGTTCAGCCCACACTTAAAAAAACCCAACAAAAAAAATCCCAATGGATTCTGCATTAGTGTACATTTGTGTACGTGTATGTATCAGTACAATATAGATTAAACTGATTTCAACCTGAGTTGAAGGTACTAGTTGTTAAAGTAATCATGTGAGACGCATGGGACATCCACCTTATATGGAACAGGCTTCACTTCAGGATAGGCTTAGCTGAAGCCACTTTCCTGGTCTGAGTGCAGAGGATAGGCAGTGAATTTCACTATGAAATATAAACTTCTTGAAATATTGTACCTGTGTATTGAGGAAGTGTTCTTTTTGGTTTTGTCTCATTTTTTTCTCCAACAACTAAAGTAACAAATAGAATACTCTCTACAGGAATGGCTTTAGAAAGTAGGTATCGGATCTATTCCTTTTGGGCTTTTCACCTTGACGACTGTTCAGATGGCTTGCTAAGCATGACCTCGGTTAGCTCCCCCACAAAGAGATGACACGTAAGGGAAGAAATAGTTCTTTTCTGGCATTGCCTAGTTTCACTGATTAATCTGAGTAAATAAAATTTTCAATAGACTAAAACACCTAAATAGCATCTTGGACTGTGGTGAGTGATATAAGACTGGTCACCACAAAATTCTTGTCAAGAGACACCAAATATTGCTCTGAGGGAGAATTTAAGAGCATGATTATCATTATTTTTCTAGTAAGTAGGTTCCACCTGTCAGATAGCTACAGTATAGAAGTCAAAGAATTGGGGAAGATTCTGTACTGGTGTCTTCAATCTATCAACAATTAGGTTTATTTGGTGAATATATTTGAATTTGTAAGCAGCTTTGGATACCACTGATTATAAAACCTGACTTTCTTTTTTATTCCATGTCCTTATTTTGGACATGGCCTTGAAATTAGTGCTGTACTGCTCACATTATAACTGAGAGCAGGAGTTCCTGCTTTACCAGAGCTTTGACTGGGGACTTGCTAAGAAGGTTTGGATTATAACGATGCTGGTATTTAGGAAAATGTGTCTTGTTTCCTGTGACCTGAACAGCAAGATCACTTGAAAGCCCGGTGTAACTAACCAGGTAAAAAAATGCAGTTACTACATGGTGTAAGCTCAAGAATATCGATGTTAGACTTCATGAATTTTCACGTATTTCTCATAGGTTAATTTCCAGAGTTCACTAAAACTTTGTTTAATTTTAGTGCTTCCACAGAAGTTTGAAATTGTAGTCTCATATATCCTTTGTCACTATTTCCATGTAGTTGTGAAATGCAGGCCAGTTTGATGCATATGTGGGCCATTATTCGTGATTATTGTCTGATGCAGTCTTGGGAACTCCAGGAGGTATAGCTTGGCTGTGTATGTACCTAGAGGCTTTTTGTAGGTGACGCATTTTCTGAAAATGTTTTCAGATGTGCCACAGCCTCACACAAGGCTTTTCTATGTGGAAACCCAAAAGAGAGAGGAGAAGGAGCCTGCAAACATTTCTGGGTCCATCATTTAGGATACAGCTTGAGAATCTGTCCCCGGTCCCCTATTTGTTCACAGCAGATAGTAGCTGAAGTGCTCATCCCAAGCAAAAATATATGCATGTGCTCAAGCTTCATTTTCAGAATTTTCTCTCCCTGTTGGCCCTATTTTCTCCTCTGATAAATTTCAATGCTTATGCGTTTTCTCAAGGAGGAAGACCAAACTGTAATAGAAAGTTTCATGCATATTAATACTAATAGGTTATGGTTACTAGGGTACAAAGTACTAAGTAGGTGCTATAATATTAGTTGCATTCCTGAATGGAATAAATATTTTATCAACATGCATGAGATGGGAATTGCTGCATTACTTACACCACATAACTTGTTCTTGGATTTTGTATCTCAAATGATTGCCAGTAACATCTTCATGACAATACAATGTATTTGCCTTAACATGCATAGTTTGAAGACAAACAATTTTAGAATGAATGCACAAATTTTATACTTTTTATTGAATATTTTTCTTTCATTTCTCTTCTCTTACACTTGACATTTTAGGTACTATGAGTTCAGTTGGATAGGAAATTACCATGGCTATAAGGAAATAGCCTTACGGCATTGAAATATCAGGAATCACTCTGGTATTTCACTCTAATTTCCAATTACATAAAGTTTCCCATAGTAGGCCTGAAAAGTCAAAATACTGGACATTAAACCTATCAGCTGCTAGAATTGAACACTGTTCATTTTATACCTTTCATCAATAAACCTTTAATCACAATTTTACAAGAGGAAAGAGGGGGAAAACTGTTTACAAGATAATTTGAAAGATTAGGCTAAAGTTACTCAAATTATTGCTGTTAACAGTGATGGACAGCAAAGATGAATTAGTTAACAGAGCTCAGATGCAGCAGTCAAAAGTATACAGTAGATCTACCTTTTCACAGAAAAGTGCAAAATTATCAGAAAACATCATATATGAGACGTATGTAAATTAAAAAATGTGCAAAAACATGTAAACTATTTACACATTAATCCAGGTGCATTTGTTTCAACCCTTTTTTAGTAGTTGTATATGTATAAATATTGAGATTAAATTTAATAAGCATTAAACTGTTACTAAATAAAGATGTGTGAGACTGAAATAATGAATGGATAAAGTTTATAATGTGTATGTTTTCTTGTGCTGAGGTATTGTTTATTTAAAACAGTGTCATGCTGACATAATGCAGGCTGTGTTTTCCTTAAAAAACTCTGGAGCAACAGTGGTGTTAAAGATCCATCTAAACATGATACATGAATTGACCATGAAGTTGCTTTGCATGGAAATGTTCTTTTCAAAAGTAGCTGCTTTGTATGAAGTGAAATCTCCTTTTAAAAAAACAATAAAAAAGCATTATAAAAATGTTTTCAAGTATTTAAGGGTGTAAATATAAAGAAGGGAAATCTGACGAAAGCAAGCCAAGAACTTGCCAGCATACATGGAGAGTTTTGCTTAACAGTCAAGATTTACTCTTTTTGTTACCACTAATAGCATAATTCTCCTTTAAAACATTGAAAGTTTAAAACTATTTCAAATATTTAAAAACTATTACAAATCACAATGTGAAGTTCTTCATTGGCAATATGTGGTTTGTAGACAGATGAACTTGGATACATGCCCGTGGCTGTTATTAAATATATTGATAATGTGCACATTTTTGTTTACTGCAAAAGTAAGTCATAATATACAGTCAGGCTTAACTTCCTCATAAATTATAATAGTAAAGTCATTATAAAACACATCTTGCAATATGTTGTATTTTCCAAATGTTATATTGTGCTATTAAAAATACCTGAATGCAAAAATACTGTCTTTTTGTCAGTTCTGAATAGCAGGTTTACTGAATTGAGTAGGTAAATAGTCACAGAAATAAAGCTTAGGTCAATATTTACTTTGAGAGATGATGAAGCTCAACTATAATTAGCATGAACATTGTATGTATTGTTACATATGCTCTCAACAATGGAAAGAAATTTTTAGAGGTTTAGTCTAGAACTGTTTTGTTTTTTTTTTAAATGGCAGTCAGGATAGATTGAACCAGAGATTTAAAAAGTACTTCGAACTTTTTGAAAATTTCTACTGTTAATTTCCTCTGAAGTAAATATTGAGATCTGAAGAAATGTCATCTGGTCAGATTGCCTACTAGTCGGGGTCTTTCTAAAGAAGAGTATTCTATGTTGGGCTCTGCAAAAATAAATGAAAAAGTCATGAAAAAGGAGGAAAAATAGCATTCAGTGCTAAAATTTATTCTTCAGATAGCTGAAGGGACTTCCAGATTTTTAACTGCACATAGCTTTTTTCCTACTATTTTTCCACTCTTACGATTGTTTGGTACAACAGCAAAGTCTGAGACAACATGAAAAATTTATCAATTTAACAGGTAAATTCTACCTAATAATTTAATAGGTTTACCTCTTTTGATGTCTTTCTGTAAGATGTTTTAATTTGGGGGAGAAGATCCTACTTTCTTCAGACCTCACAAACAGGTAAACCTCTTGCTTTATGTAGAGACCTCAGATTAAAGTTATCATCTGACTGACAGTGCTTCAGAGTTCACTTCTGTGAACACAGTACAGAACACCAAAGTGACTTACTCTTTCTTTGGTCTCAGCGCCTCATGAGCCAGGAGATGTAACAATACTTTCAATTTTTTGTGTGAATTTCAGTTGAGCCACATTTTTGTTCTCTTAGATCAGCTTGCTTCAATGATAATAACATTCATCTTGTTAGCATGGTGTAATTTAAATATAGTGTAGCACTGTACAAAATTCTGTTCCATTCAGCAGAATCTCTGTTGCCCGCTTTTTCAGATGACGGTTGCTGCTGGTACGAGCATTGAGAATAACATTCAAAGGACCATATCCTGCCCTAATGTATGTTCAAAATATCTTGGATTTTTGCGTAATTTAAATGCGAAGCCTCCTTAAGTGAATTTGCTATTTTGTTGCCCACAGAAGCTTGTGCATCTCGAGGTTACTTCACATTATATATTTCAGGGTCAATGAATATTGTACTACAAGTGAGGTCTCAGCCTATCAAAATTACCTAATTACTGTCATTTTTTTCTATATGGTTTGATGGTGCTGCAAAATAAAGACAATGATAATATATTCACAGTTCCTTCTGCGTTTACCCAGCTCAATGCTCCTGTCAGTTGAAGTCAGTAGAACAGCAATAGGCAAAATGAGGAACGCAAAGAAAGGCTGTATTTATTCTACTTAACCTTGTTCTAATTTGGATTTTGGTATAAAGATGTGTAATACTAAATTTGGAAGGTAATTTAATTTTTCTTGCTTAAACAAATATATCCTGTGACTTAAAATAGAAGAAGGGAGCAGTTACTATTGCTCATGAAAGGTAGAATAAGAAATCTCTTTTGTTAACAAAAGAAGCAAATTATTCACTTGTAGTATAATAGGTCATTTATCTTTTTTTACTAAAACTATTCAGGTAATGGAAAGTCATTGGGCCAAAATTACATTATTATACATTAATGGGGAAACATTAATGAGAATTTGGGATGTACCGCTCAGAAAAGACTGTGTCTCTGCATTATATAGAAGCTATTTTTTATCATGTAATATGTTTAATAATTTCTTTTTCAGCTAAATTTTACCATGTTTATAGGGGAACTGGCAGAAGGAATTCTAGATAAACATTTCCATCACCTTAAGTTCTTTTAAGATATAATAAGTAAGCAAAGTACAAGCACAATATAGTTAGAATAACTATAGCTAAGAGAAAAAATACTGTGATTTAATATTGGCAAGAAGTTAGTTTGTCCTCCCTATCTGGGAAAAAAATTCAACATCTTAAACCAATCTTTTTTCTGGGAAGTTTGTGCTCTTAAGGGAACACTGAGAAATTGTTTACGCAGAAAATACTGCATCTGATTATCTGAATCATGGATTTCTGAATATCTTCCTTGAATGGACCAATATTATAAATTCTTGGCTATGATTTGTACTGTTTGATTCCGGTTTCAAACTTGCTTCTGTGCAGAGGAAAAAAGCTTCCTCAATAGATAATGTATGATTAATCTCCAATCTCTTCCAGATTTTCAACATGAGTTTAACTTCTCCAAGGCGATTTTAGTATTTCAGTCTGCAAATAGTACCATTTTTAATGGAAGATAGTAATATGAAAGATAATAATATGACAGAATTGACAAGCATGGAAAAATGCAGGATTTCAGATTTAGTGATAGAAGTCCGTACCATTACTTCAAAATTGTTTGGGGTCTTTTAGTTTGTTTTCTTTTTTTCAAAAATACGTTAAGACAGGCTCTAAATAGATGCTTTCTTAAAAGAATGAAAAGCACCAACAACTCAGAGGTTACCTTTTATTCTTTGGATTATATCTGTTACCACTAAAATCAGTAAGCAATTCATTAACTGCCATTGAACAAGAATATCCTTATTCTTGCCTTTAGAGATCACAAGAGCTGTCATTGTAAACTACAGTTCTTAATTATCCTCCATTTTTAATTTTGTTCCTTCTCTTTGGACTTCTGTGAGGATTTTTTTTTTCCCAAAGAGAAATATATCAACCTCCACAAGGAAGGGGATAAAATTTAGAATTCATTAAATGCTCTTCTAACTCCATCTCCTGATTTTCCTGTCTGATGTTTAATCTTGAACTTAATGTTGTCTCTGCTCTAGAGACAGTGGAGGCTAGAGTCAGTCTCACCTGTTGGCTCTCTGAAGGTATCAGTCTTTCTCCAATGACTAAAAAGAGGACCTAAAAGGCCATCTTGGCTTAGATACCTTGCTTATAGGTGATTAAAATTAAGTAATACAAACCCTGTTTTCCCAATTTAAGATTATGTTTAGGACAAGAATTACCTCACCAAACTGTAGCCTCCTAAAAGCCTAGTGTTCAATTAAGCTATGATGCAGCTTCTTTCAATGAAGAAAAGAAGGTATACCATTTGAAGAATCATCCCCTCTTAAGATAGATTGGATGGATTGTCACTGAGGGGTCTTTTTCTCTTAACTTAAGCAGTAGGTTAGGCAAATAGCTTAGGCTAGACATTAAAGACCATTCTCAGAGCTGACACTTGGAAGAAAACGTAATTCCTGTGTAGATAACAGTGAAAAATCTTGCAATTCAGTTGAAAGTCTACGCTTTACTATTTCCCTCTGAAATCTCTTCATGAACTAAAAAGAATTCTTACATGGTCTTCAATAAAAAAGTTAGTTCCCATTCGAGATTTCACTTTTAGTGTAAATGCACTAAAAATAAAAACTTTTATGTTTAAAACTGCTTTTTATTTCCTCCACGAGGGAAAGTAACACAATTCAGTCACAAAGGGTGTGAAACAAGCTCTTACCATTATTTTTTACTTATACCCAAAGTCATTGTCAAGTGGTCATGAGGCCTAATTTTAGATTCTCACTTTATAAATAGGTGCAAACAACCAAATTCTTAACTCTGAAGACTCTTAACGAGGAGATACAGTATTAGTTCTGTTTCAGACTTCCAAATAATTCTCAATGAAAGTTTATCATTTTATGCAGATGATTTTTTATACTTGAATTCCTCAAATTTCTTTTCAGTTTTATCAGCTATTTGAATTTATAATGACCGAAAGTCCTGTTAGATACAAAAGAATCCTGTTCAGAGACAGAATATAATCCCTACCAACATCTACATGTCATCCAAATGCACCAAGCCTTCAGCAAGAGCGAAGAGTGGAAATCTGCGCTCATCCTTTCAACCAGCATCTTGCGGGGAGGATAGGAAGAGAAGGTAGTTCTGCTTTACAAGTACTTCTCTTGGCACAAGATCTTCCTGGGGCAATGTAACAATTGCAAAAGCAGACCCAGCTTCAGTTTAGAGAAATACTGTAAGTGAAGAGTCATCCAAAACTTGATGAATAATCGCAAAGTGTTTTATTCAGTCCTAAATCCTCCGGTTTCCTGATGATTGGAAACTGTTTATGTAGCTATTCGTAACTGAATAAAACCCGTCTAAGGAGTTTTTCACAAGTACACTTTTATATTATGACTGATTGTTCTTATGCTAATTAGAAAAAAATTGCTAAAGGAACAATTTAATGCACTTTGTAACATATGAGAAAGAAAATTAATTAAATCATTTATTTTATTCCATTGAATTCCAAACCTGCAATTACCTGCGTGAACCATAGTTTTAATAACTGGCATTAAGGCTGTCGAATCTACAGCTGAAACTGGTTGAATGCATGGTAACTTTTCAATTATTGGGCTACATTATTCTGAAATGTTTTCTGGTTTCTTGTAATTACTGTGAATTGCACAACTCTGTATTTCTGCCTTTTGTAAAAGGGATAGCTGTGGAGGATGCTCTCAGAAGCATAAAATTTTCAGTCAATATATATTGCACTGGTTCACCATTTTAATTGCATGGCATTAATTCTACAGTTATTATTAATTATAAAACTCAGTTATTTAGTCAAAAAAAGGCACAATACATTTGATTTGGCTTTTGTAGCTCTTAATCTCAGACCTAAAATATAGTTCTAGAAGTATTCATCTAGAAGCAGACTTAGAGGTGCTAAAACTGTACAGAAAACATAGAATAGATTGTTCATGGAAATACATGCTAAAATATTAAAAAGGCTTTATTACACCTGAGTAACATCTCTCAATGTTATTAATAACAAATGTAAGCAGGTTTTTAAATATAAAGTATATAGTGTATCATTTTGCTTAATAGAAATACACTGCAAAGCTCGCAATAAAACTGAAACTCAAGAAGAAACTGCAATATATTCAAAATTGAGAACTTAGTTATTATGATGATTTTTAAGGTACAATTTTGTGGGCAGTTTCCCACAAATTAAAAAAATCTAATTTGCATGCTGTTGGTCTGTGAAGTTTGCACCTCCACAGTCTTCATTATAGGCCTCAATTTACCTTTGTTCCCACATAAACTTTGTTTTCTATTTCTCATTATTATAAATTGTTTACACGACAGAAGCTGTGTGAAGAAATTGATATTATATACAATAGTGGTATGCTATTGCAGTTTATTGCCTTCTCCTACATATTGTTTAGTGGGATAATGAGGCACTTAACTGCTAGGTTTGCTGTCTTTCATGCAAGATATCCCAAATCTTGACTATAACTATATATATGTGTGTTATTTTTATAGATTAGTCTTTCAACAACCACTACAATTGCTGTATACTTTGAAAACACTGTTTCTTGATAAGAAGTAATTTCTGTAGATGTACTCTTAAAGTATACATGTGTTTTCATATGCCTGGATGGACATTACTGATGGATGAGTCATTTAGACAGAACAATCTATCGTACTTTGATATCTCAATGCCATTATTTGATGGCTGGAAACAGTGCAAGCTAATGGTCAGAACAAAGACCGGGACACTTTGTATGCAGATCCAGTAGCTGTGGTTGCATGACCTTGAGCTTCTGCAAAATGGCAATATTAGTACTCCTTTTTTTTTACAGCTCTTTAAGGTCCACAGTAAAAATGTAAACAGCAAAATACAAAAGAAAATGGTGGCAGGTATTAAACACGCTGTGTTTTCTTCATTCGAAACAGCAGAACGTAAATCTTGTTTTTTAAAAACAGAATTGCTCTATACAATAAATGAAAACATACTTTACTGCATATAACTGCAAATAAAACTAATTATTTCATTTTAATCAAGTGCAAAACCAATGTATTTTGTTATTGCACCATCAGCTATTCCACTACTCTTTCATGGAAAAGCCACATTTGTTCTGTCTAAAGGGATAGATATCTTCAGGAATACTTCATAGAGATAGTCACAAATTTTAGAGTAATTACTTTGAAAATGCAGGAGTTTTAAAATTCTAGCATATGCGATTCAGGCTGTTTTGTTTGGGTAGATGTTTTTATTAATTGCATAGCTTAATGTGTGTAAATTTTTAACATCAATGTTTTTGATTATCTTACGGCCTTAGACAAGATATAGAGAATATATATAGATATTTTCTACAGTAGTTTTGTAGGAAAAGAGCAATTTGCTTATATTTTATCAAATTTGGCTGTTATGCAGCATCTTATAAAAGTGCTGGTTTTCATTCATCAGCAATCTTAATTCTTTACACTATTTCAAAAGGTGTTTTGGGAGGGTTACAGTAAGGGGGAGAGAAAGAGAGAAAGCTTTGGTAATACACAGATACCTTAAAATATCAGTGTATTTATTTTTCTCCCAAATGAAAATGAAACTGTGCTTCCTATGCTTTCTGGATACTTTTTTTTCTATCAAAGATTAAATCCTGCTTGTTTTCGTAAGTTTGTTCATCTGAATAAGCTGAGCATGTTTTTTTCCTTAAGTTTAAGCCAAATGCCTTTATTCTCAGGTAAGCTGAAGCAGAAATCATTTTTTCTATCCTGGGAACATTTCTGAGATTGAGAGGAAAAAATAATCTAGAACTACTACACATAGGAACAGAAAGCTTAAACATAATTACAAACCTCCAACCTTTCTCAGGTTGCTATGAAAGCTCCCCGAGCTTTCAGCTCAACTCCTTCAGCTCTTTTTCAACCTTCATAAGATTCAGAGATTTACCAAATAGTGACCTACCTCTTGAAGCTACAAACCCATTTTATGAGATCACCTGACACTTTCAAGTGTCAGACCCTCTTGGCACATAGATGTCTTACTTTTGTCCATGGAAGAAAAAACATTGTAGGGAGGTTTCCTTTCTCAAGCTTTTACCCAAACTCCATAGTTCAAAGTCTTCAGGAGTTACTTCAACTAAAAAATGAACTTGCAAACAGAAAAGCATTTTCAGTTCGTTCTCACTTCAGTTCGTTCTCGGTGACTGTGCAGCCCAATATTTTGAGCATGACACTAATCTTTTGGCCCTCATCTCCCATTTCCCTGCCACAGGGCCAGCAAGTCTCACTGTGCAGCTCAATATTTCTGCCTCTGGTCCAGACCTCGTGACAGGCAATTAACTGGCAGATCTGCCACCTGGCCAGCTGTGCCAAGTGTGTTAAATCCTAAGGTACAAAGAGATAGCAGCAATGCGCTGCAACTGAGGGGATGTATCACTGGCAAATGTATGTCTTAGCAACAGTGTGGTGTCCTGGTCCTCAAGTATGTGGCTGCACACTCGTGGTAATGCTGTTACGTGCACAGCGTCAGTGTCCCAGCATAGCTTTGCAAGCACTCCAACGCTTTTCCGTGGCATTTGGACTGACACAATTGATTCCACTCATTTGAGAGATTGAAAACTGCAAAATGGAAATCAGGAATTAGGAGCTGTAGCAGCGTTAGCAAGGGATTTGCAAGGAACAGTGCTCAGATGATATCTAAGTTGTTCCACACCCTTTTAATTTTAATTTTTATATATGCACTGTGAATGGACAAGTACCATATGGTTAGCTCTGTTTTCAACTACAGCATGCCAATTTATAGGTGCTTATTTGCTGCATCCTGGGAAATGAAACAACTTTAAAATCAGTACATCAATATCATGATGAAGAGTATTATATGAAAAAAATCTTGCCTGGGTTCACAGAAACTAGATGTCACTAGACAGGTTTACAAAGCAGATTCACTGGAGTGATTTCACCCAGGACCCTTAAGCTAGGCACTCCTCTCCCTGTGGCCCACTGAGAGGTTTAATTGTTGTTGTGGGCTGACCTTGACCAGAAGCCAGACACCCACGCAGCTGCTTCCTCACTCCCCCTCTTCAACAGGACGGAGGAGAAAATAGGGTGAGAAAGCTCATAGGTCGAGATAAAGATGGGGAGATCACATACGGGTTACCACATAGGCAAAACAAGACTTGACTTGGGGAAAATTAGTTTAATTTCTTGCCAATTAGAATAGACTTGGATGGTGAGAAACAAAGACGAAAAATTAAAATCACACCTCCCACACACCCCCACACTTTTTCCCAGGCTCAACTTCACCTTTTCACTCCCAACTCCTCTGTCCCCCCCACCCTGAGCGGCGAAGGGGGAGGGGGAATGGGGGTTGGGGTCAGTCCATAACAGCTCCTCTCCCCTGCTCCTTCTTCCTCATACTTTCCTCTGCTGTGGCATGGCGTCCCCCGTGGGCTGCAGTGTGGATATCTGCTCCAGTGCCTGGAGCACCTCCTCTTCCTCTTCCTTCTCTGAGCTTGGTGTCCACACTGTGGTTTTCTCACTCCCCTTTTCTTTCCCTCCTCCTTTGCCTGTGAGGCATTTTTTTGCCCTTTCTTACAGACACTTCCCCAGAGGCACCACCATCTTGCCTGAGGGGCTCAGCTGTGCCCTGCGGGTGGTTGGTTGGAGCCGGCTGGAACCGGCTGTGTCCGGCTCGAGGCAGCCCCGGCCTCTCCTCACAGAGGCTCTGCAGCTCCACCATTGCCAACACCCAGGCACCTGCGGCCAGTACACTTGTGTAGCTATGCTCTGAGCATGCCTCACAAGCAAATCTACAAAGAGGGATGAGCACTACCCATGTCCATCTAGTAGCTGAGATGACAATGTCCAGTTTTCAGACTCCTCTATGAGCTACCATCTGCAAGAGCAAATGAAGAAAAGTTCATCACTAGAGGCTTTCTCCCTCTTCAGCTCATGTCACATCTCAAACACGCTTCCATGTGCTTTCAAGAAAGATGCTGAAAAGAACAGAAGCACTTACCTAGCATTTTCTGTTTTCTCCTGGACTTGCCCACTGGTTTTCTCTTTTGGTTTTTGTTTGTTTGGTTTTTTGTTTGTTTGTTTGTTTGTTTCCCCCCCTGCTTCTGAGACACGTCTTAAGTAAGGAGGCTTTCAAGCCACAGAAGGAAGATCTAGATTTGGAAAGAACTATGCTTTCCCTGACTTTTAAAGGAAATCTGTGCATATAAAGATGTCGTGTGGGGAGAAGAGCAGATTTTCATTGGTTTGGTAACATTTTGCCTCTGTATTATTGCTGAGAAAGATCTTAGTCCTATCACCAGAAAATAGATGGGAGGAAATCATTCCATGACAGAGATTTAATGCATACGAAAAAATTTTCTGGATAACAGTGATGCTCCTAGATACTTTCAGTTACTACTCTTCTGGAATTTGCATTTGTCTTGGAAAACAGATACAGAAGAGCCACCAGCTGTTAATGGCTGAGACTCATTAATCTCATTTGACTCATTTGGCAAAGGCCAATTGGCAAATTCCTTTTGCAAGAATAAAAGAACGCCATCCATCCCTTTGCTGTACCCTCCTACTCTGGTCCAAATGTTACTGCTGACACTTTCCTGAACACTTTTTATGCTGAGTTTAGAGGGCTGGAAAGAGAGCTTGACTCTTTGCTGCAGCCACTAGCAGGCTCAGCTATCATCTCCTTCTAACAACGTATTCTCAGTTTTATTCAGTTTCAAGGAGCTGTATTCACTTTGACACCATCATGAATCAAAACGAAGTTTACATCCCAGCATTCTTACTGGTCCTTACAAAAAACCACACCAAACACAAAGCCAGCAAAGGTCAAATTGTCCCCCGACCAATTAAACATTGGGAGAAGCTGTCCTCAAAAGATGACTAGTGTGGTTCTTGGCAAATATGAGCCTAAATGGATTTAGAAAATCCTTTTAAATTTTTATTTATCTGTCTTTGCCACATGGCTGTCAAGTACTGTGATTTTGTTAGCGTTACAATGTAAAGTCATTTTTAATCTATTCAAGGCATGGATAATTGCCACTCATTATGATCAGCGAAAGTCTGTGATAAAATGCTCACTGACTGTCATCTGAGGCTAGGATTTAGATTATTTGGGATATCTAGCTGTTCCTTAGTCGTAACCTTGTTTGTTTGTTTTAAATACTGTGTGGTTGTATGCTGGTATTTCAATTAAATGGAAGTATCTGACTAAACATCTTCAGCTCTAATTTTAGTAAAAAAGAATTAACTCTGATTACTTGTAACTTGATCGGTGCATCAAATTACAGACTTACTTTTCTGCAACCAGTAACGCTACTCTTTCTTGCTTTGGATACATGTAAATTTTTATAGCTACTGAAGATGTTGACTGACTCCTGGCAGTTGAAATAGTCGATTATTGTGAAAAAAACATTATTCAACATTTACAATACTTTTCCATCTCCTGAAAGACGAAATCTCCCCAAATAGCAGGCCATGTCACTCCCAGTGTGTCTGAAAACAGGTTCACATGTTTCTGTTCTGCACTTTTTCTGCACTACAGATTTGGGAAGTTGTACTAAATTAGGTTCTACTCTGGGTAAGTGAGTGAGGAGGGGTTTAAGATAGAAACGTGAGTGTCCTGGTCCTGAAGGATTAGGACGAGGACCTGTGAAAAAAAATCAGCTCAGATTCAGTTTATTTTTATGTTTAGATCTCAAGGAATCCTTTAATTAAACTAAGTAATGAAAACTTGAAATTCCTTATTTTCATGGGGGTTTAACCGACAGGAGCAGCAACTTACAGTTTTTTCTTCCTTCTTATTATATTGAAATAGTTGATGGCAAAGAATATCACTTTATAAAGCAATCGATGTTTTTTCATGATAATATTCTAATACGCTACTATGTACAAAATACACTTTTAGAATCAGTGTCCAGTAGGTTGAAATTGTTTGAATTATACTAAACAGATCATTCAAAGTCTCAAAATGGGATTACTCAAAATCTCAATAATTATGAAAATTTAAGCTTACACAAACTCATGGACATGCTTTTTTTTTTTACAAATTATGATAATGAAGGTTTTGATTGAATCTTCTAGCACATTTTAAAGCTGAAGTTAAATATACATATTAAGGATGAACAGTCACAATCTAATATGTGTTTAGACAAAGTTTAAAAAAACTTTTTTTTACACCTATGCGGAAATCTTTATTTTTTATTAAAATGTATGCCTAAGCTGCATAATGAAAGTATAAAAGGATAAAATGACAGTAAACAATTAGTTCACAGAGCATCAGTATTAGTCATGTTCATGCTACTTACTTTTAATATTGATATTCAACAGTTCAGTGCTGCTGTCCTGGTCCTAAACCTTCACAGAGCGGCAAATTTTGCATTTCTGTTGTGAAGGCTGTGAACACAAGGGTTATGTTGAAATTGCACTTCAGGTGTTTGATGGGTCACTGCGTCCACCCTGTGGTTCTTGTTTGCTGCTTATGGCTGTGATCAGAGCCCATTGCTGCTCCCGCCTGCCCTGCCTGCCGGGGTGCTGCTCTCCCTGGCAACAATGGTTGCAGATATAAACCAGTCTGATTTATGTGGGGATGTGCCTGGGGCACATTCAACCCCGTGACTGAAAGGAGATCTTTTCCCCAACATAGATATATCTGAGGTGAATATGCTGCCAGGCAAATTTGATTTAAATTGGAATCAGTTTCTAAAACCATTTAGAAATGGTTTCTAAAAATGTAGCTATAATCTCTCTAAATTCATCTCAATTCCTCAGAAGATGGTAGAAGGGATTTTATGTGTGACAGATAACAAGACAGATCAGTTGCTTTAGTGGGTTAAAACGGTGTTCCTTCAAAGTAAATCCCATAATGCGAAACTTCTGTCATTTAAAATGGCTGGTATTGTGGTTTCCAGCTGTAACAACAGCACTAGCATAGAGTTTGAGAATAACGTGTGAGTTTTGAGGACAACATAACCCCCATAGATGTTCAGAAAACCCCACTCAAGCTTTGCTCCTCTGCTTAGTGCTCAGAGCTACTCATAGAATTAAAATTAAAATCACTGTAGGCAAAAAGACATTTGTTGGATTATATAATCAGACTAGAGCTGGGACTTCAGTTCTGGTATAGTTAATGTTGATTGATGCTGAAACGTACTTTTGGTGTTGGGGTCTCCAGGTCTGTCTTGCTTTTGCTTAATGAACCTGTGAGCCTTTTTCTCTTTTGCTGCTGTGGCACCTTTGCTGGAACCAAGGGGAGGCAGAGGAGGAAGTTCTCCCATGCAAAGGGGGGAAATCCTGGACTAGAACAAAATAACGATTTGATTGAAAAGGGCAGCCAAGGACGGGAAGGGGGAAAATAATGATGAATCATTAAGCGTGCAGTCTGGAAGCAGGTGGAGGATCAGAGACACCAGTGGGAACAGGGGCTGGTGGGTGGGGGAGGGACACGAACTGAGACAGATGAGAAGTAAGAGTGGAGAAGGAAGTTTTCAATGACACAGCTCTTCCAACTGAAAAAAAAGATCACCGAAAAGAAAACTTTTCATGGAAATCTATCAGGTATTATAGGAAAGACGTCTTGGGTCTAGAGACTGGGGGAGGGTTAAAGTGTAACAGAGGTGCCTCCTAAGAAGGTGTCCTGAGTTCCAATAGACAAAACTGTGAATGATGGTGTAATAGTGGCTTGTGTGCATGAGGCACTTCTGTAGACAACCATAATCCTGGTACTGGCACCTAAATAACACTCTTGCACTCTTCTAATATAGCTCTTTTACTGTAATTGTATATACATACAAATATATTACATTTTGAGTGGTGAGATGGAAATTTTTTTATAATTGTTTCCCCAGCCAATAGTTCTGGTTTATTAAATTGCTAAGTTGTCTGCTAAGAAGAAACAAACATGCCCCAAGAAAGAAAAGGAATTATTTTAAAGGTCAGTATTACTTAGGCACTTGTTTCATGTTTACAGCAGATTGGAGTTAGAAATAATCGGAAAGCATACTGATACTGCAAATGATGGATCAGAGGAAAAAACTTACACCAAAGATTATGTTTTGAATTTCCTCAGTGCCTCAAGGAAGTCATTGGCTTGGAAATGCATCAATGCTTTATACAATAATGATTGAATATAATACTAAGGCAAGGATTAAACTTGATTTCAGTTTCCCAAAGGAAATGCCATGGGAAAAAATCTATACTATGAGAACTCTAAACTGTGTATCTCAAATATAGCATATTTACTTTCTTTACCTGAGAAGCCATGATGACAGACCATTAAAAAAAGTTCGTTAAGATAAACTCTCCCTCCAAAGTCACATTTGCATTCTAATGCTGCTGCAGTGTGAATTAGTTTATGTTTCCGAAAAGATACAAGTGGGAATATGGTCCTTCTGTAGAGTTTGAATTTCACCTGACCTTTGAATTGCACCATTGCTTTTTCATTCATAGGTAGTAAGCCTATTAAAGGTTACCTGGGTAGCAATACAATGAATTTTGCAACTCTTTTTCTGATTTTAATCTTTTCTGATTAAATTGATGCATTTTAATCTAGGTAAATAAAACAAGCTAGAAGAGCTTGTCATCCATCAGTTATTTGTTGTCTGATCTTTTTGTTATATCTAATTTTGGTATGTATGTAAAATATTTGGTTTTGATCTAGATATGTCTGTCCTTTGTATTACACGTTTTAGAGGCCCAACAATATCAAATTATTAGCATCAACTGGCTTCTTATTCCATTATTCCCTATCTTGTATTTTACATAGCAAAAGGCATAATTATACAGTAAGGCATAATTATAGGGTAAGGGAGAAGTATGAAGAGACAGATGATTTAAATAAGAGAAATATTTAAAAATTAAACAAAGAACAAAAAGAAACATATTTAGGGACAAGTGAGCAGAAAGAAACCTTATGAAGATACTTCTAGAAAGGCATCCTGTGATCTGCTAAACATACTAAACTTTCTCTCTCTTAAACATATGCTTTTTCTATGTGAATAGATTATTCCCCAGACAAATAATGAACAAATTTTACTATCATGACTTCTTGAGTTACTTCTTGGCTCTATTATTCTTGCAATTAGACTTAATCCAAATCTTATACAAATGGAAAAAGAATCCTTTTCAGATCTTAGTTTTAAAAATTTCTCAGGATTAGTCTGACTGTCTAAATTTCTGTTCTGAGAGTAGTATTAACATAATTCTGAAAACTGGATACTGAGAAATCATGATAAATTTTACATAAAGTGAATAGTTTCTCCATTTTTAAAATACTAATTTTAAAAATATCTTTGAAGAACTAAACTTATTTTTATAAAATAAAGAGTAAAATGAGTTCTCCTGTCTTCTCTAAGGTCACATCCTCCAGGTGAGGATCAAAAACTATTATCAATTTTTAAATTTTGTCATGATTTATGGAATCAACTAGTACTGCATTTGAGGAATAGATAGATTAATTTTGAAAGAATTGAAAAATAATCAGTTGAGGATTCTTTGAAGCATGGGTGCCCAGTTAGATTTAGATGTGGAGCATGTGCTGGGAGGCTGGTTTCCTCTCATAAGTCCTTAACATCTTCTTGTTATGAGCTCATTCTGTGCCTCCCCTTGAAGGGCTTGATCCCTACCAGGGAATGGGGGAAGGAGAGCAAGAATGTATTTGGTTACAAGATTATAAGAATAGAAGCAGAACTGTTTCCACTTTGCAAAATTATCAAAGAAATAAAAATAGCTTGTGTATATTGTGAAAAAAGCTTTACTGGATTTAAAAAGTGATAGAAGTACCTCTTAACATGGTCTAATTTTTCTGGTGAATTAAATAAGTACTTTACTGTTGACTTCAATATGTTTTGCTCATTTTCATCAGATGAAAATTTGGCACTTTGTCTCTTTGATCTATTATTTTGCTAAAGCAAAATAATTAGAAAATTACTGAAATATTATTAGCTCAAGCTTACACTGGAAATCTACTTCTTCTTGCAGTCATGAGTTTTATATTTCCATTTAGTTTCAGAAGAATTTTGGGGTTCTTTTTCCAGGCAAGTATCGTTATTGAAACTTTATTAGGAACTGTTACCTTTAAATTAGTTTTCTTTTTCAAATATCATCCTCAAATTTCATAATACATTTTTATTTGTTCCATAAACAGTGTCTTTGATATTTCTCTTAAAGCAGATGAAAATAGATACAGAACTAAACACTTGTTCTACTCAACTGATTTTAAAATATTGGATAAGCATCAATATTTATCTTGAAAAGGAATCAATTTTGATTGATAACTATATGTTTAAACAACAACATCTTTGAAAAGATGCAGTTTTTCAAGATGTATTGTTTACTGTTAGATCCAATTAATCAATATTTTAATTACCTGCCTGGCTATTTAAAAGAATATGGTTTGTCATAAATTACACGGACTGTAGCTAGGAAGTCTGGCATGAGACTTATGCAGTCACACTGGTAGTCTTTCCTCATTTTTATTTTCTCACACATTTACACCTGTTTTAACTCAGAACCCAAATCCAAATGAAGTTGGTAAAAGCAGATGAAGGGTAAAAATAGGACTGAGAGTTCATAATCTGTTTAGTATTTCTAAATTGAGATATATAATGTGATATATATGACATAGCCTGTATCATATTGCATTTTGCAGTCACAATTAGTCCATGGTAGGTCTATTTTTCTCCAGGAGGCAGGAAAAGACTGGAAATGATAGCGAATTTCAATCCTGTGAATTACATAATCACCAGAAACAAGAATACTGCTCACATGTAGGAACGACGTTTCTTCCTGGGAGCTACTGTAGGAAAAAACTATGTACTTCCTACATACTGTTTTACCTTTTTCTTCCTTAGAACAGTCTGGTCTTATGACCTCCTGCCCACAAACAGCATAACATCCCTGTTAATTTTCCTGTTCTTACATCCCTTTGACTACAAGTCTGAGCTGTTACAGTGGTACAGTTTGAAGATCTCATTTAACCTCCAATTCCAGGACCAGCTGTCGAGTTGGCATACACCTAGGGGCAGTTTTAGCATGCAATAAATTTAGTTGCTTCTGCAAAGAAAATATGCCTTACAGGGTAAGGAGACAGGTTTTCAGGGACTATCTTGTGGTGTAATTCCTTTTTGGTAACTACAAATGTGTGACCTGTATCTATATATTTTAGCTAGTCCAAAATCCTCCAAAGGTATCCCAGAAGGCGTGTCATTCTCTCCACTTCTTGGTCTCCCCTTAAAGTATTCTATTCTCACATGACAAAAATTTTGACATTTTTATGGTTATTCATTTATTAGTGTGTCTAAGGAACAAAAAGGGATTCTACAGGGTCCCATGGAAAATTACATTTTTATGAAGATCTGACCTCTAGCAAACTGTGTGCTTTTATTCTTCACTCTAGAGCTGCACCTGAAGATAAGGTCTCCTTCAGACTGTATCGCTGTCACAGCTCATGATGTCATGCACTCTCCAGCTGTGAGCAGAGGAGATGAGGTTGTTCCGATTGTATAAATGAACTTTATTTGGCCTGAACAAAGGCATTTACCCAAAATCAGGACCAGGAAAGAGAGTGAAGTGGCAGTGCTATGGCAAACACTTCTAGGAATTCCTAGCACAGTCAGGGAGTCAGGGACTGGAAGCTGCTGCAGGACATCCTGAGTCTTAAATCTCAACCAGATGCTACAACAGCCATCTGCAGATTATTTTTTTATTCTGCCAGCTGTGTGGACAGCTCACGTTGCAATTTGGGAATTGCAGGCTGTGGAGGCAGACACCTCTGTAGCTGGCATAAATGTACACTGCTGCTTATTGTGGAAGGCACCCGAAGGGAAGGGAAGCACAGAACATTTTTTTCTTGTTGTTCTCTCCTATACTTTTCTATCTTTGGATGCAAGGATCTCCTAGTCTTTGTTTAATCTGTCTCCAGGAGCACTGCAGTAGTGAAGGACAGCCCTGGCTCTAATCTACTCCTACACCATGGAGAGACTCCCTGTGGCTGGAGGTAATCGTCCATAGGTGTAAGCTGTTAGAATGGTCCCAGCACAATTTATCCCCAGGACAACTAGCTCTCACCCAAAGCAATTCCCAGGTTTGGTTTGGGAGTTGTCATGAGCCAGAGATAGCAAGCCACTGAGCAATCTGCCAGTAGTTACCCTGTTTTGAAGGCTGAGGAAGTGTAATTAGGATAGGTTTGGCCGGAGTATGTAATTTTGCCTTTACCCTTGCAGTGTATCAGGTTTCCACTTGCAGCTTTTGGTGGGCTATAGAAGAATGTACTGCTGTTGCCTAGGTCTTCATAAACACAAACAGGCCTGGTTAATTCTCATGTCTGTCAGAAAGTCCATGTACCTTGCCATAATATATTTGTTCTTATATTCTTCACTGTTATTTTTATATACTATTCTTTTCCTTAAATGTAGCACATATTTTTAATTAATTGTTATGTCATTCCATTGTAGAAGATGATTACTGGAATCTGGAGGTTACTTCTGTCTTGCTGAATTTCTTATCCTGGGATTCATTTGGGTTTTTTTCATTTATAACACTGTTAGCTACTGTTTACATATTTCACTTTTATTCCCATCAGTTTCAGTTATTGTTCATATTTCTGCCATTATTTTATTCTTTTGCTTTCCTGCTTACAATTTAATGTGCTTTTCAAAGCTGCTTCATTTTGCTGAAAAGAAGACATTACATATGAGGAAGGTTTAATGTTTAATACCAAATTTACTTGTTTGAAGATATTTGACATTACCTGGGATTTTGATTTAGAAAAGTTATACAGCAATATTCCGAAATTGCAGTGCAAGCACAATATAGCAATCGCATTATACAGTGAAATCACATAATGAACATAATTCCCATTACCGTTCTCTATATGCTAACTGTCATGGCACTGGGCATTCCTAGTTGCTGGGAAGGAATACAGAGGTTGAAGCCAGATCAAACTTGTTGCTCTCTTCAAAGTCACTTTTGCTGTTTGCTCAATATTTATACTCTTTGTTGGGCTGAGCCACATGTACAGCTCCCCCATGGTGGTCTGTCTGGCTCAGGAAGATAATGCTTTCTATTGATTATTTTAGAGAAGGGCATTTACCTAACCAGCTGACCCACTCAATTGATACAGCCATTTATCTACAATAAAGGCCACCCTCCGGTCTCCTTGGTGTTGAGATAAGTTCAGCTTCCTTTATGATAGCTGTGGCCACTTCCAACATTCTTTTCTGAGCTTCATGAGCACGTCATCCTTGTCTGTCTTCTCTGAGCTTTATTTCATTGTGGGGGTTCATTGATCAATCACACAAATCAGCAATATTGCAAATTACAGCAAATATTCTTGGAAAAACAAAAAGAACACGGTAAGCAGTTTGTACGTGCATCTCCCTCTTTCTTTAACAAGTCCAAATGACTACATTCAGATAATAAAGCTGAAGTTTGTCAAATTCACCTTTTTGGTCAAGTCTTCTGGAATACAGAAGTCCTAATATGGAAATTTCATCAATAGACAAACAGAAATATGGTACTGCACATAGGAAAGGTGAAGAAGACATCAGTCATATGAATAATTCTTTTTATTACATAATTAATTCTCTGATACCAAAACAAAGATTTGTTTTTAAATGCTTTATAAAGATATCTACGAAATCTATCCAGTTATTACAGAGGAGGCCTCTAGAGAATAATTTAAGAGAAATAAAACTTTTCATTTGTATTTAAAAAGTAAGATACATGTATGTTCTTATGCAAACTGTTGTTTGAAGATCTAGTAAAGACTGCATGCACCTATGTTCATACAGTTTTACATAAGCTACCTAATAATAGACAAATAAAATTGTTTAAATCTTGACATAGTTTGTAGAAAAAGAGCAAATCAAGTTGAACAGGCTTCCTGAGGCAAAACAGAAGATACAACTTTACACAAAGCTCAGCATATCAGAGGGGAAGGATATTTTCAAGTATTTCTATTTCAGCAGATGTGGGCTTGTGTGTCTATGTATATAAAGTGCAAAAAAGGATGGCTTTTATTACCTCCTTTATTTTTGCAAAGTGGCCTCGTTCAGTTCTCATATTTCATTTTTTCCTGTTGAGAAATTCTTTTGATATGATTGCAATGCTTGGGGTTTTGGTTTGTTTGGGTTTTGTTTTTCGATTCCAAAAAGGTCTAAAAGGCGGTAATGAACAATGAAATGTTGTCACTGCATTTTAATTCATTTAGTCTTGTTATTTTTGGCCACTGAATGCAATTGAAAAATAACTCCAAAATTTAAAGAAGGAACTGTACTTTTCTTAGATGTCCATTTACTCTCTCCCACATTAGAATACATTGCTTTCTTAGTGTATAAGGCATATATATTTCACTTCAAATAAAAATATTGTATTAACTTATACTATAGCTCATGGCTTATTCATAAAGTTGGTAATAAAATTTGGAATAATAGACTGGAAATGGAAATGTTAGATAACACACAGCTTTACAGAGTACTGAAAACCAATTGATTCAAAAAAGATGAGAAGGAAAATATGTGCCTTGAGGTGCCACCTTCAGTTCCATAATATGAACTGATTGTCTTGCATTCCAATAGTGCTAAAATAGATGTCTACCTATGTAAATATCTTCAAGACTTTTAGAAAATTCATATGTGATGATTATATACTAAATACAGTGCAGGCAACTAGCCTTTTGGCTGACAAAGAAGTCAGATTTTCATCAAGCAGGTCAAGACGTGGACAGAGTGCTCTGCCCAGGTATACTGAGGCACTACCTTTCCAAAGTGTTAGGTGGTTTAGCACCCAGGCAGGGATTTTGCCTGCCAGGTTACCCACAGACAGTTTGCAGGCAAACTGTGGATAGCTACGGTACCTGTGAGAGAGCTGAAGGTGGGCTGAGATGCGGGCTGCATGGGACACTGGGACAGTGTTTTACAGGCAGCTAGGATGTAGACTTTGGCATGTAAGAAGAATCTCGAGTTATCTTTTGTTTTATTTCTGATGCCTGTGATTCTTTCATTTTTTACCTCCTCCTCATCACAGCCTTTGTTAAACAGTGTAAACTCAAAAGTGCTAAACTAGATGTCTGCCTGAAACAGACATAGTCAAGATTTTTTGTAAACTAATGGATGATGGCTATATACTAAATATATTCCAGGCAATTACCTTTTTGTGATGACAGAGATTTCAGGGCTTCAGACTGAGAGGATTGCATGTCTCTAAATCAAAGTTTACAAAGTGTAGTATAGTATGGTTGCTTAATTATTAGTTATCTTCACTACACTGAACTAAGTCCCACTGCAAAGCACATACATTCCCAAGAGAATGGGGAACTAGTGAGGTATCATTTTCTGCAGGATTTATGTTCTTCCTGTTTAGAAGAATCTTGCTTTTATGCCCAGGAAATTTATTTTTATATATGAGTGGCATGATGCAATGCTGTAGCCTTAATTCATTATCTACTTTTTTCCTTATCAAAATTACTAAATCCCATTTCTCTTGATTGAAATATTTCTCTACAATTATGAGAAATTTTCCCCTTTTACTAAGGAACTAAAGGGTAAATGTTTAACCTAAATGGCTCACTATGGGGTTTTGCTGGTAATTTATGCAAACAAGCAACTGTTCAGTTTTACCAACTTTAAACTAGTACAAGAAATTCTCTTCTGGAAAGGCTGTCATCTATTAAGTTTTGCTTTTCACTGAATTTTAGTATCCTCTTGATTGCAATGATCACTTTTTTCTCAGCTTTCTCACCTGATTACTATTGGTTTTTTGTAGATACACCAAATAGTTGATGAGTGAAGGGCGTTTCCTTTATTTACTTTATTTACTTTTATTTGCTTTCTGTTTTGTTGAAGAGATACTTCCAGATAATTATTTACAAATTTATCTCCTCCTTTTGCCCAGTTGCCCATCAAAGAAAACATTAGCCACATTCAGTAACCTGACAGAATAAGCTGTTTGAGCAAGTTAATTGCTATTAGCCATTAATTGCTTATCAGTTTATCAGGCAAAGCACAGAGTTTAATACAGGGCTACCATCATGGCTGCTTTGGTGATACTTAAACCTAACAATCTTAGTATCTCATTTGTGAGTGCTGGCACTTAGAGTCATTTGGTGGCATCATCCGCTG
>NW_009213585.1:0-4590 GCF_000690835.1 Fulmarus glacialis | reverse complement strand
CGGGGTTGGAAAAGAGTAAGTCATCCTGGCTAGAGTGCCTGGGTGAGAGCTGCCTGTAGGCTCATGGGCTCTAACTGTGGCTTTCTGCTCAGCTACAGTAAAAATTTTCCTCTTAAGTTAATATGCTTTTCAATTATAAATTGGCTTCAAAGAATTGATGGGTTGGGTCTAGGGACTGACTTTTTAGAAGCTAAATCCTTCAAAGTTTTTCCACTGTTGTGATTGAGTTTGATTTCTTTGCATCCACGAGCTTCAGAAAGAGGGGTACCAGGGCAAAAGAAGGAGAAACCGTAAGGTTTTGAAGCACTCTGAACTGCTACGGGACCCTAAGCTTCAGCACGTCTTGTGGTTGTCATGAGAAATACAAACAGCCAATTTAGGAAAGATAGAACGTTATCTGATTTAGCAATATTGTGTGATAATATATACTTATGCAAACAACTCTGAGAAGATTTATGAGGTTAAAGTACTAATGCATTTCAACCCAGCTGGCAATTATGAGCATGCTCTGAAACAAGTATTCCACTTCTGTTGGATTTCTGGTGTTTGCTGTTTGTTTGGATATTTACTTGTCATTTTTATAATGGTCTTATTTCTGGAAGTATGCTGTAAATAAATATACCCAGGGAAAAAAACGTATTTAACATAGACTTTTTTACACATTAGCTAGTTTGGGTTTTTTGTTTTGGGTTGGATTGTTTTTTTTTTAATTTCTGAACCTTGGGGGTTAGCACATCTTGCAGAAATACAAATCATAAACTGAATATTACACAGTAAAGTGCAAGAGGTTTGTGACGTATTTCTATGCAGTGAATCTGACAGACATATGTATGGGCAGGTAGGAATGAGTCTGTATGCATTCAACTTCACAGGGGAGGCATAATATAAACATGGTTTATACACCAGGATTTATGAGAATCAGTATTATTAAAATCATGTTTTCCATTTCTCTTGACGTTAGCTACTGCAAATGCAGAGTGATAAAGAAGGGCTAAGTTATAGTCTGAGTCTAGTGTGTTACGAGATTTAAACATATCTGGTGAAAGTATTTAATAGTCTGTGTGTTTGTGAGTGTGCATGTATTTCACTAAAACACTACCTTAGAAAGGTAATTTTTATTTCCTATCCCCTTCATATGACTGTTTCAGATCTTGTGGTGATAGCTGTAATCCTAAACTGAGCTTTCCTGAATAGAAGAGCTCAAAGCTGTCACGTATACTCTGTCCTGAACATTATCGTCTGTGTTTGTTTAGTTATCTGGAGACACAACGTAGTAAAAGGGGACAGATATAACATTGAATTGGTAGTAATGTAGTAGGATAATGAACTTCAAACAGAAACAGTAGCTCTACAGCACCTCAAAAAGGCAGCTGGGCTTGTTTGAAGTGTAACTTTCATTTAGAGCGCTAGATCTGGATCAGCAAATCTGATTTCATTTTCAAAGTGACAGTCACACTTCAAACAAGCCCAACTGCTTCTGAAGTGTGTGTGTGAAGATTAGGTAGCAGACTTTACTGTGACACACGCTTGTAGTAAATATCTTAAGCATAACTTAAAAAAAAAAATCTCTGTGTTTGCCCATTTCTGAATTTTCCTTCTTATGGAGAAACACGGACAGTGTTAGATGGAGTCATCTAAGTTATATAACTAAATCAACAAAACTTTCTTCTAGTTCATATATTGTGTAACATTTATGTGAGGTGATCATACGGGTACGTGAGTAGTTTTGGCAAGACGTGCAACAAAACTCAGGAATGTGCATACATTTTTCATCAGAACAGGTATCACACTACTCTTTAGAAGTCACAGACTAGGTCCCAATTTTGGGGTACTGTCCTGCTGCTAGTCATGCTGTTCTCCAGCGTTGCACAAGCAGTACCATGCCTGAAGGAGTAAATAACAAGGTGTGGAAAGAGAGGCATGAATTGCCCAGGCTCTGAGCAGAATCAGCCTCTAGACCACCTGTCCAGTGGGCAGTTCAAAAATTTATAGCTAATGAGGCCTTATTTTGATGTAAATATCGTATTTATTGAATGCAATCACTGGAGTCCTGCAGAGCTCTTGACAAGCAGTATTTTTTCTTACATATTGAACTATTCTCATACCCAAAATTACGCTATGTATAGAAGATGTAATTTATAATTTTTTTTCTCCTTTCATGAATGCAGCATATTATTGAACATCAGCAAAAACGTTCTTTCATCAAAATTTCTGATTTAGTGTCCTGTTTTTCTGAAATCAACAAGACTCTCTCTGTTATTTTTGCTGACTCAAAATAAATAAAATTCTTTAGGATAACAAATATTTTTATTATTATCACTATTAACTACCAGGCTTTATCAACTTCTTTCTTTAGAGAGAAAAAGATAAGTTGACTCATTAATTTTCAGAATTGAAAAACTGCTGTGTGTTTTACATCAGTTATCCTGTATTCTCAAAAAAAAAAGAAAAAACTTTAAAAGACTTTAGTAGTGGGTGACAGCATGTGGATGAAATTGCCAGTGTCTGAATGTTAACATCATTTTAAGATGTTTTATTATTCCTTTATCTTTAATATGTGAGACACAGAGGCTAGTCAGATCTTTATTGGTTGTGCGATTTCTGATATAGAAGATGCCATTCTTTGATTTGGTGATCTTGGCGTCTGTAAGTACATTGTATATTTTTCCTCAGGACAAAGTCTATGTCAGTAATTACCAATTCATCATATTTCTTGATGAAGAGCATCTGCAACTAATTATCTTGTTTTCTCTACTGAAGTTTTTAAAGTTCATTGTGATAGTATAGACCAAATAAAAGATTACTGTTAACAATCTCTGTATATAAAACAAGGTTTGAGCAAATTTTAATGTTACTTCTATTGTACGTAAAAAAGCCAAATGTTCTATTAGATTGCTGGAAAGAGCAAAATTGGGATTCCTTCCTGAAGTATATATTTGTACTTTGTGGATATTAGATAACTGTTTAGACTAACTGGAAAGAGAGCAAATCAATATGAGAAGAAAAAGTCATTTGTTTTCAGTGTAAGGAACAATAAAACATTTCTACAAAACAAACCACATATATCTTACATTTCTTATCAAACAGAAAGCAAGTTAGTGAAATCCATGGCCTAAATTAAGTCCAACAGACACCAAGAAAGTGCTATGTGTAAATGCAATTTCATCATAGAAGTCAATATATACTGTAGTCATCTAAATTAAAGGATCCACCAATAAAAAGTAAAGTAGAATTCACAGCAGTGAAACTGTATATATGGATTCATTGTCATGGACTCAAAAAATGGAAATATCTTTCAAATGTCATTTATTCCATCTTCATTCATTTATGGTCACAAGACCATAAACCCTCAGAGATATTTGTCTGAATTGTCACTGGAAGTGTGTCACTACACAATTCTTGTATAGCCAGGTTTGTTGCTTAACAATTCTTATAAAGGGTTTTCCTAATACTGCCCTGAACTGCTTTAGCTGCAATTGAATCTGATTATTTATGCCCGGTTCTCAATGCACACAGAGAATAATCACTCTTGTAATTATAACAGACAACCTTTTGCTTATTGGCGCAACATTACTTTGTCCCCAGTTAAACTTCTCTTTTCTAGAGAAAACAATCTGTCCTTTTTAAACCCTCTCCCCTACATTCTCATTTGAACTTCCTGGTATTCATCCTGACTCTGGTCACTTGTCTTGTTATCTTCCCCAAGAACCAAACCACCCCATACTACTCCAGTTGAATTCTAGCATCTAGAAGAGTGAGATAATTACTACCAATTTATATTTGTTATTTCTACAATTTTATTTTTGGGGGCGGGGTGGGGTAGGTGATTGCCACCAGTGATACCAACTATAAAGTGATCCCTGATAGCTAAAGTTGGGAATTTTATTTACTTCTCTCAAACAGGCTTTAGTAAGGCTGGGACCGGTCAGACCAGAAACAGACATCTACAGTGTAGAAGAGGTAGTTTTCCCAACTGTCTTTACAGAAACCCTATATAGAAAAATAAGGAATTCAAAGATGCAGTTCTTTTCAACCCAGAAGAGATATCTATAGTATGTGGGTCAATCACATCCTAAAAGTACCTTTACTCCCCTTTGGTGCTCTTGGGTTATCAGCTTGGGTATAGATTTTAATACAACATACCTTTCAAATTAGGTGAGATAAATTGTATTCTCGAAATCTGTATTTGCATACTCAAGCATCACTTAGCACCTACTCTTGCCAAGAAAAAGATCAAATACAGTTTACGTGAAGAGAAAAGTTGATGGATGAGGTCAGTTAGTAGACTTGATTCTGGTTTTAGCTTGACAAATCTTTTTCTGATAAAAAGAAGAAAACCCCCAACTTTTTAATGTAATGATTTTTTGTTAGAACCAAGTATGTATAATATTCTGAAGTTTGGGGGTTGTTATTCAAAATAATAGAATTAAGCATGTTTACATTTTCTCTGTCCTTCTCCTTTTCCGTAATTTTTTAATGAGCAAATTCATGAAAAAACGGGAAACAGTGGAAAACAGCCAAAATATCAGATACTTTTAACTTGATTTTATAAAGTGATAACAATTTTTTTTTATTATTTTTAAATATATT
>NW_009213584.1:0-13392 GCF_000690835.1 Fulmarus glacialis | reverse complement strand
GAAGAGACCGTGGGGTTTTGGCTACCGCTTCCCGGCTCTTATCGGCACTCATGTGCAGCCTGTCACCGATCCCACTTAGCTCAGCCACCGTGCGCCCATCCCGGGACCGGCCCCGTCTCCGGGGGACCCCCGCTATCTCCGGCATCGGCTGAGACCTTGGCAAGGGCTCGTGGTTTTCTGACGGCAGAGGAACCGCCCCGGCTCCCCACCCTCTCCCATCGCCCCGCTCCCCTCCGGCCCCTACTACCGCCGCGTCTGGCACATGCTCAGCTCCTTCTTGCCGACCGAAATAGCAGCAGAGATAACCGACCCAGGCAGGGACCCAGGGACAAATTTCCATTCAGAAAAACATCCTCCCCACCCCTTCGGGGAGGACAACCCAGCCACCACCACCTGGTGTGGACCCCTGTTCTTCTCCCTCTTCATCGCCAGCCTTGCAGGCAGGGGGGAGGGGATGTGGTGATGTGACCGAGGTCGCACAGCCTGCCGGTGGCAGAGCTGGAGGCTGATGGGCTACCAAGTGCTCTCCCAAACCCGACGCCGTTCATAACAGTGTTGTTGCTGAAGTTTAGCTGTGCTTTAAATACGTATGGAGGAAGCGAAGCCGCTGCAAGGAGCAGACCATGCCTCGGGGGCTGGCTTCTGCTCTCACTTGTTTCCTTCTCTCTTCCAGTGATGCTGCCCTTTGGGTGGCTCAGCGAAGGAGGCAAACCCAGTCCTGGAGCCAGCAATTCCCGGAGTGCAGTCCTGGAGATGACCCAGCTTTGGGCATTGCCACTTTCATGTGCGGAGTTACCCAGACTTCCTTTTTGGAGGCATTTTATCACCTAACAGGCTGCAAGGGAGCCTGCCCTTCCCTCCAAAGGCTTTCTGATCAGGCCTGGAGAAGCTGGTCTGGCTTCCTTGGCCAAGGCACCCCCATGCTAGTGCAACAGGGTCTTGTATGTCACTCACTTTCTTCTTTTTATGTTGGAAAGGAAAAGAGGAGCTGATCCTTCATGCAGCCCACACACAAATGACTCACTGATTAACTAGATGCAGTCTAGGATCATGGTTCTCCCTTGTCATGGCTCATCCCAGGCACCACCTCCTCATAGCCTAGCCTCCATGTCATGCCCATGATGTGATCACATCTCCACCTCCAGACCCATCTGCCAAGGACTCATGGTATCCATCTCTAGAGCGTGCTTGGAGACATCCAGATCAGCAGTAGGATGCTGAGGGACAGATCACACAGCCCCTGGGGTTCCCTCATTGCTTTCTCTACATGACCTGCCTGGGTTTTACCACCAAGTACTTGTGGTCCAACCCTGCCCTACTGATGCCAGCTGGAGACCTGCCAGTGGTACCATGAGCACAGGCTCAGCTTCAGCATGTCACTGATGTTAGTGGTGGCATGAGATGGACTGTCTGTAGAGAAGACTTGTGGCCAAGCTCTGCCTTTGTCCCCTCTTCTCAAGGCTACCCAAGCCATGCCTGGAAATGCCAGGGAAGTTTGGCTACCATTACCTAGCTCTTATCACCACATGATGTCCCACCCTGCACCAGAGAGATGGGGAGCCCAGAGGAAACTTAAGACAGGAATGGAAGACAACCCTATAGCACAGATGGAGGGATTCAGCCCACAGATGGTCCTTTTGGTCCACGTCCCACATCCTAGGAACTGGTTCTGCCTTTGGTGGACACCAGCCAAGTCAGCCATTTCACTGCGTGCTTATGGTTATCACTCTCAGGCTGGGATTTTGGTTTCCATCCCCAGCACCATCAGTGATGGCTCCTGGATCAGGTTACTGAGATGATTCTGCTTGGGCTCATCTGCCCACATCCCTTGTCTGGCAGCACAGGCAGGTGTGCTGCATCCCATTTCATCACGGGGGACACAATCAGCCTATAGGTCTCTTCAACCTCTGGTACATCTGAAGGATTGACCTCTTCCCTTCTGGGGTTATCATCTACCAGACCTTCACTGTTGGCAGGGTACCTTGGCAGGACACGGTTAATCCCTCCTATCAAGGAGGGAATTAAATAAGTCTACACTTCTAAAATACTAGGTCCTTGCTTTTAACGCTGACTGGTGAGCACTGAGCTAAAGAAGCCCTGGGCACAGTTTGGCCATCAGTACATTCCCAACAAGCTCTCCTGCAGTGAAGAGGTCTCAGACCTGGCATGCTCCCAGGAGCGTGTGGGTAGAGAAATGATTCTGAAGGGCCACCAGGTTAGGTGTCCCTCCATCGTACCCATCTGTGTTTTGGGGAGGGTTACACCAAAGGTTACAGCCATAATCACGATGGAAGATGGTAAGCACCTGGATTGGGGTTTTATCCATGCAGGTGCAGAAGATAGGCTGTGTCTTGGAGAAACTATGCAAAAGGACACGATTTCCATGTGCCACAAGCGAGACCTGCTCCAAGGTGATACCCAGTGTATAGGTCTGCGTGATCAGCAGGGAAGTAGTGATGTCTGCAGAAAATCAGTAGGGAAACACAGCTGTTATGTTGTTATGCCCCATCCCTGGGAACATTCAAGGTCAGGTTGGACGGGGCTCTGAGCAACCTGATCTAGTTGAAGATGTCCCTGCCCATGGCAGGGGCGTTGGACTAGATGACCTTTAAAGGTCCCTTCCCACCCAAACTATTCTGTGATTCTATGTTCTACCACAGTACGATTAAACACCAGGACACCTGCAAAGGGAACCCTGAGGCAGGACAGACCTGGGACATGGACACAAACCCTCATCTCTGATACGTTTCATCCCAGCAGGTTAGCAAGGTGTTGAGTTCTCATCGAGTCCTGTCCCCAGGACACCCCCTCTCCAGGGCTGTCTGCACAAGGCAGTAACTTGGTCTCACCACAATGGGAAGCATGCCACAAACAGATTAATTAGCAGGGCTTCACAACAAGCTAATTAACAGTTTCCCACAGGGCTGTGCTTGGAGTCTCCCGGCCAGGTGTGTGTGACAACCCCCTGCAGACAGACCTGCTGGAGCCCCCCCAGCTCCCACCTCGCTGTGAGGCTGAGACCTGCTTCCTAATGCAACGAGAAAGGTTTTTCTGGGCTGTCTTTGTCTCGGCAGTTTCCTCTCGCGACACGACGTCTACCGTAAGAGAAGCCAGGATCTTCATTTCCCTCCTACCCTCCATTATTCCTCTATATTCCTCTTCCAGGGTCTTTTCCTTATCTGCCACCACCTTCCTGTTTTTCTTCCTTGCCCAGCACCCTCCAGCCTCCCCGGCTCCTGGACCATCGGCTCCTGTCGAAGTGCTTCCTCCTCCTCCGGCCGATGTCCTCCCAGCGATAGCCCCAAGCATCCCGGGGGACCGCAGGCATCCCGTGGGGCCCCGTCGCGAGAGGGTGGTGGTGCTGACCCCGCGCTGAAGGAAACGGCGCTGGGAGGAAACGACGGCACTGGGCTCCCAGAATATCTCCGCAAAGGGCTACCCCAGGGATGCAGAGATAAGCAGAAAAAGCCTAATTTGGGGACGGGGGGCGGGGAAGGAGGAGGAGGTCAGGGCTGTTCATCTGACATGTTTGTGCGTCTTCTGGCGTAAACACCGGTCCAGGTTTTCTCAGCGGGCGCCAGTATCCTTTTTCGAGCGGGGGCAATTGTTTATTCAGCCTCTGCTCACCTTGGGACGTGCAGCTCAGCACCATGGTGGGGAGGAAGATGCTTAAGGCCACGGGGAGATGATGTTAGGAGGGCCAAGCCCTGACACAGCAGTTCCCAGGAGAGGGTCCCCTCTTTTTTGGTGTTTGTTCCCTTGGGTGAGTGCCAGTTCAGGGTTAGGACTTCACTATGCCTGATGCTGGAAAGACTCAGGGCTATCCCTTGCCCCTCAGGTGGGACCTACAGGCACTTCGTGCATGCATGGGGCCATGGTGACACAACGCATCCCGTGGGACAGCTGCCTGCCTTGCGAGGACTACCATAGATGACGTCCACCATGCACCTTGGTGGGCCAGTCTCAGGAGCCCATAGCTCTTGCAAACACCAGCACATAGTATTTGTTGGCTACAAGTCCTTGGAGAGGCTGCAGATGCTCCCTGCACTCGGAGAATGCAGTGAGGCCCCTCTGGGAACATTCCACGGACCTCAAACGCTGAGGTCCATCCTTCGGTGGGCAACCCGGTGCCTTAGCACGGTGAAGGCTGCGGCGAGAAGTCACCACCACCTCTTTCCCCATCCCACAGGCTCTCCATCCCAGGAACCTCCAGCAGCCAAGTGATGCCCTGGGATGGGGAACAGGGACAAGGACCTGGGGGACAGCCCTGGGGCCCCCACTGCACAGGCAATAGCTGGAGATACCAACAGGACTGTGCACAAGGGCTGTGTGTTGGGACATCTGCCTCCCTTTCCCTTCTTCCCAAGCCAAACCTGCTGCCTTCCTCCTGCTATATTTATGGGAATCATTTAGCTGGTTGGAAAGCGCTTGGGGAGGCAGCGGGGGTGGAGCGACCTTGGAAATCAGCCATGGGAGAAAACCTGCAGCCGCCTCCATCCTGATGTGGCTGTTGCGAGATGCTCTCACATCTCCCTGGGGGTAATTCCAGTGTAAAGTTGGGAGGCTGCTCATCATTTGTTGAATTGCTCACGCTCTACAGATAATTTTTAAGTCTTTAGCACCCTTGTGCATGGCCAGCTGGGCTCCTTGTCCTTGTGCTGGAGACCTGCTTGCCTCCTGAACTTTCAAAATCCTCATCTCCAACTAGACATTTCCAGGATGAGCTGGTGCCACTTTTCTTCTGCCCAGGAGATGCTCCAAAGCGATTTGTCCTCCCCCTGTCCCTCAGTGCTGTCCCCCTGAACCCACAGGGATAGTCAGCCTAAAATGGGAAATCTTACTGATGCAAGAGAGAGTGGTGCATTTAAGTACCTTAAAAAGTTTTGAAACCTCCATGCCATCCTGTGGCAGTGAGACCAGAGGAGAATAACATGTGAAACCTCTCCAAAACCCCCACAGTGAGAAAGGGCAGCGTGCAGCTGCCTTTTACTCCTCACTTTTTTGCATCCCTTGGTAAGATCCGTTCCCAGCTGGAAGCCCTGCCCGTGCCAGCCAGGAGGTACTTGCTCAAATCTCTGCAGATGTTGAGCAAGCTTCGCAAGAGATTTCTGCTGTACACCACAGCACGTGGACTTCTGTTGGGCAACGGGGCTTGCAGCAACAGAGGTTCAATCCTCTTTGCCATGGAGATTTTATGGTGCTCAGCTTCCTGTTCAGTCCTGATGCACACACCCCTTGTATTTCAGTCTCTGATGTGTTTTTTTTTTTTCTTTCTTGATGAAGCAAGGCTTCGCAGTTGCTTTATTTAGCTGCCAGCAGGCACTTTAAATGCTCCCATCAATTTCTGTGAGGGTCAATACTTGCTAAATGCTGTGCAACCAGGCTGTTCCAGCCTGAGCAGCTGACAATGGTGTCATCGGGTTAGGACTTGATTCAATCTCTCCTGTAGACACAGATAAGGATGCTGCAGCTCCAGTATCTCATCACCTCCTGATTTTCCTCACCTCTGAAGTGGACCTGCCTTTGTTTCTTTAAGGGAGGGGCAGAAAGAGGAGGGGACCACCCAAGCCCCTTCTATAGGGACAGAGGGCAATGACCACATCTGGAGAGGGTTAGGGCTGAAGGTGAGGCGAACCCTCCCTGCTCATCTCCCCCCACTCCCTTGGAGGGATGCTGGGGTGAGGGACCTTCCCCCATAGGAGCTTAAAATGAGATGGGATGAGACGGCCCAGCTCCCTAGAGGTATTCGGAGTGGCAATTCCCAAACAGACATGGGATGGGGTGGTGGAAATCATCCTCCAGGAATGAGACCTGTTCAAAATGATGGGGCCAGGACCAGCTTTCACGATGCCCTGGAAAGCAGCAGCAGGAGCTGGTTGACTGCAGTTTTCTGCCTAGCCAAGCAAATCCGTTCCACACACATCCCTTTGTAAAGCCTTCATGGACCACGAGATGGCATCAAAAACCAGTGTAGCCTGAACCAGACTGGTTTCCCCTCCGGTCTGGCCTCATCCAGCAAACCCAGAGGTCTCGAGTGGGATCCTGCTGGGATGGACGGTGGCAGCGTGTCCCTCCTCGCAGGGACGTCCCTTCTGCCCGTGGGAAACTCCCTGTTGGCTTCCTCGCCCTGCGCAATTTTTATAAATAAATTAAAATGAAATAAAATGTGCTTCCAGTTTCCCCCATATCCAAAACAGGTCCAGGCTGGCTTTTAGGTACCCGTCTCACTCGGTCCACAGTCCGTCACCGCTGACCCTCAGAAAACCCTCCCAGCACTTTGCCCTTCCTGCCCCAGCTCCTTAAGAATGACCCCGATTTCCAGTCCCACCAGTTCTCCTCCTATTTCCATTTCCCCCCTGAGGCTCATGTATAAACAAAGCAAAGAACAGGGAAAAACAGGGTTACCAGGAGAAAATGGGTCCCGGGTGGCCGGTGGCGTGTGACAGACCTGCACACGTCACTGAGAGGCTGGCACGGTGCCTGATGAGATAACCTTTGAAGCACCAAAAACCACCCAATTCCGAGGAATCTTGGGAGGTTTCCCTTCCTGCCGGGAGCCAGCAACCTTCCAGTTTTGCAAGCAGGAGAAGCGTGCAGGCAGGGTGGCCAAGTGGTTGCAGCAGGGCTCCCCATGGGCCAGGACCGCTGCTTTCTCACCGTGGAACGGACCCTTTATGCCTCAGTTTCCCTTCTGCAATGTGGACACTGATAATGGCTCTGCAGAGAAACAGAACCTGAACGTGAATTCTGCACATACAAGACACAGCCTCCATCCCCATGTCATCTATCAAAACCAAACACAATATAGAATACTGTGGCCTAAGGAACCCCCCGCAATGTGTATTTCATGCTGTGAGCAGGAGAGATCAAGAGATGGAGATAAAGTCAGTGACACAGATAAGAGTCTGGGGATCTCCTTGAATAGACAAGGGCAAGTACAGCCCCATTCCTTGGCCAGCGCTTGGGGAAAGCATCTTCCCAACCCTGTATTGGGAAGGAAGACTCACATGAGTGTAGGAACAAGCCTCATCAGCCAAGAGCCCAGGTGCCCACCTTGCTCAGGCTCTTGTCTTGGCCACGGCCAACCTCTGAGCCTGCAGAAGAAGACACTGTGCCCAGGGCTCTGTCTGTAGAGTCAGGATGTCAAAGTTGCTCTGGATGGAAGGCACTGACACACTGGTCCTGCAGGAGGGTAAAGGACACGAAAGGGGGGGGTGTTTGGTTTTTCCGTCCCTCTGTCCAGCACCCACAGAAAAATGCTCTGGATGGAAATTTTCATGGCATGTGCCAGTGCCCCAGCTTCTCTCTCACTTCTTCTTTCCAGGGGATTTCCTCTTCCAAGGCCAGCTGGAGGTTTCTTTTTGAAGCACAAGAACTGTCCTCATCCTTGGCTTTTCTTACACAAACCCGTCATCTGAGCGGAGGGTGACCACAGAGGGGAAGTCAGCTCCCGCTTTCCGTCACAAGCCAGGACAGACGGACACAGATTGCAGCCGAGGCGGCTCGAAAGCACAAGCTCAGCAAGTGATGGAAGGAGGAGGTCAGGATCAGGTGCCCGGGGAGAGCAGCTGACATCTGAGAACTTGCCACCGCTCTTGAATTTCTTGGAGGTTGGGGTATGGTAAGAGCAAAAGCAAAATCAGGCATGTACCACAAAGGGAAATGAGGCCACGGCATCTGCCCCAAAGTGTCTGGACCTGCCTGACACCTCCTATGGAAAGCACATCGGAAAGGTGGCCTGGAAGTAAGGTGTTTCTCAAGAGGAACCTCTTGGTTTACCTGGGACCATAGCACCTGCCCCAACCAGCCCCACATTGATGGGGAGCTGGCCCAGCCCAAAGAGCTGAGGAAGAAGATCCCTTACCAGGGGACAGAGTAAATGGAAAAAGTTCCCATAGATTCAAAAATCTGCCAGAGTCATGGAGGAAAAATCAGTTCTGAACACCTAAACACAAAGATCCACCTCTGGTTCCAAGAGTTCCGCAGCCAAAAATTGCTGGGAGAGCTGGCAAGGAGGTCTGGCCACACTGAACAGCTGAGCAGTAACGTTCACACCTGGATGCTGCAAAGGTCTGTCTCAAACCAGACGTAGGACGAGTTTTGCTCTCAGCATCTCTTACGTGCCAGACATGAAGAAAGACATTTCCACCTTTGGATGAGAGCAGTTTGGCATCTCCTTGGGTGCAGCATAGACTTAGCACAGCTGATCGTGTTTGCTTGAAGCCAGAGGGGAGACACTCCAGGAAGACAAGATGGATGAAGCAAAGGAACCAAGGAGAGCTTTTCAATAGAAAATACGGAAAATGCTGTTACTGTTTACTTTAGACAAGGATTTTGCCTTGCGTTAGAGCCAAGAATCAATTTTGTCATGTGCAAAGGGATACAAACTTCGCAGGAGCAAATGATAGCCCTGCCATTGCCTTCCCACACCCAGCCAGGGCCAGCGTGCTCTGCCCTCGCCATCTCTCTGCTCACCCAGATCTCGATTCGATTTGCCCCAGCAATGGTGGGAAGAAGCTTTTTGCTTATGTCACCCATTCCTGAGTCACCTCCGGGCGCAGTCACCCGCTTCCTCGTGAGCTCCGCTGAGTCACCCGGCGCTGCGGGGTTGCATAACCGGAGTTCCCTGTTTGCAAGGATTTGCAAGGGAGCAGGGGGGAGGATGCTGCAGGATCCTCCAGATCCAGAAAGGGCCTTCAGCCTCTTAGGGACCATCAGCACTGTAAGGCAAAAAGGGTGCAGAGGGGTTTGGAGGACTCCAAGACCCCCCAGTTTCCACCTGCTTTGCTGCACGGATGGAAATCCAGGCTCGGTGTTGGATTTAGCTCTGCTGATGCCTTTGCAGCAGCGCTGCTGCCTCCTCCTCAGCTGTTTTGGGCTTAGATACGGACCAAACCTGCAAAGGGGAAAGGAGCAGAGCTGTAAAGCCAGGCTCTGCCCCCAGAGCAACCCTTCCCACATCTCCCCCGTGGATGGGGGTCCATCCCCGTGGCGTTATGGCTCTTTGGTTATCACCCATCCACAACAGGAGCACGCAGACCCCTTGCCCTGCCAGCAGCCGGGGCAGCCCGTCCAGCCTCTTGCTCAATGTGGACAGCAAAGCTCATTTTCTGTATGGGCAGAAAAATCTGGTCAACAAACCCCCCAGCTGCCACTGGATAAGCCAAAATCCAGTAGAATTAGCCAGTCCAAGGCACGTTTCGGTGAATTTTTTAAAGCTCCAGCAGTAGCTCTGGCAGCTGTCGAGCTTGGAGAGTGAGGATTTGACCTCAGGATGTCCCAGCTCCCATGGAGAGGTGAGGATTACATCGGTGTCCAACCCTTCCAGCGAGGATTTATCAGGCAGGGTTCTGGCTTTATAAAATCCTGCTTACCAGTTGCCCTGGGCGAGTTATTTACTTTGGCAGCTGATCCAACCCTCATAACCGTTATTATCCCCATCAAAACCCAACCAATGAGTCGCGGGAGATGTTCTGCCGCTGCGAGGGCGTGCAGTCAGCTGCAAAATCTACAGAAGCGATAGATCGGTGTTAGGGATGCAGATGTGACTCACATTCAAATCAATTAGTTCGCAAATTCAGGTACAGGATGTACATCTGATGTACCCTTTTAAATTGCTGAGACGCTGGTTTTCTGTTTTACAGGTGAAAAAGCCAGATATGTTGTCTAAAATGCCACGGGTGACCAATCTAGGCTGGCTAATTCTCAATTTAAAGCAATAAATGCTGATCCGCACCCTTGAAGTAATGTCTCTTGAGCCAAAAATGCATTTTTACTTCATGAATTCCATTTATTCCATTTATTTAATTTATTTCCCGAATGCCTCATGTTGGGTAACCTGCAGTATTTTGTAGATTAGGTGGTTCAATGCCCAATGACAAGAGAACTGGGAAGAGGAAAATGGCATTGAGAAGGGCAGGTTGACTTTTGAGAATGAATCGTGATGATTGAAGAGGGACACGAAGTCAAGAATAAAAATGTGAAGGAACGAGGAGAGGGCGAGAATATTAAAGATCTTAAAGAGCAAATTCCGTAGTGTCGTTTTGGTAGTAAAATTTTAGTGTTTAAAAGTGGCTGATAAAGGTAAATTAGGAAAAATCTGAGTGGATACACCCAGAAGGAGGTCTGGCAGCCCAAATGCCCAGCGCAGGCTATGGGGTCAGGGAGGAGCGCGCTTCACTCTTATCCTAAGCCAAGCCAAGCTACTTGCTTATTAAATAAATCTGCATTCATACCCTTGTCCTAAGCAATAATGATTTTAAACCCTGGAGATGAAAAAAACCATACCAGCGTTATTTAGGACTGCTTTTTTATTTTTTGGTGGGAGATGAATATGCATAGAAACTTCTTTTCCTAAACTTAGAGGTGTTGGTCTTGCAGCAGCTTCCTTAGGAGCTATTTGCTGCCTAATGTTGAAGCAGGGACACCGTGAGTCAATCAGCAGTGATTTAACAACCGATAAGAGAAGGTCGCCCAAGACCTCCTGGCTGTTTTCCTTATCTCATTCCCGTAGTGGTGGATTTTGCTCCAAAGGCCGAAGCTTGCCATGGCCTGAGCAAACACCATTTATTTCTCCAATACACTAAAAAATCCCACAAAAGCAAAAAAGGGGGTTGTTTCATGCCTGGTTTGGGCACACAAGGGATTTAGAGGATCCCTGGAGAGCATCTCCAATGGGAAAAGTTTCCTGGCTGCATTCAGCTTCATATATAAAAACAACTTATCTCAAAAATTGGCACGTTTTTGGCCCAAACAGACTGAAAAAAGGATGGCAACTTCAATGCTTCCCCCAAGAGGGCAGAAAGGCCAGCAGTTCATGCAAAGTTTTAGTTCGTACTTTCTGTTCTTCAAAAAGCCATAAAGCATTTGCAGAAAAACAGGTGGCTGCTCCCCCCGGACAAACAACGGAGAACATCGGCATAGCCCGAAGGATGAGCTCCATGATGCCCCATAACAAAATAAAAGGTGTTTTATAGGTCTGCACAGGTTTAAAATTGCTAATATGCAACTTCTAGGCAAAAACCTATTTGGAAATAAGGAGGTTTTGGGAATATAGAGGTACATGCAGCAATTGCTGGGAAAAATGAGCATTAGTGATGTCCTGACTCCAGCTCCCCGCACGGCCAGCGGCGCCCAGGACTTCTGAGCCAAACCGTGCAAAGCGCAGGACAAAAATCAGGTTCTTTTGCCTGTGTTTTATGTCGATAAAACCTCCCAGGCAACATGGAGAACTGCAAAACCAGTCACGAGCAGAGCGAAGAAATCTGGTGTGAGTCAGAGGGAGGTTAGGCAGGTTACAAGTCATTTGTTTACTTTTTTATTATTATTTTAATCACCAAAGCATAAATAAAAACATAGTGAAGGGCTTTACTCATTACTGGTTAAAAATTATATGTAAAGGCAGGCAATGGTCCAAGGGCCCTTGCACACAGTGTATCGAAGCATAAATATACTTAAAGACAGCAACAACATCTCCAATTCTACTGCTTAAATACTGGGATATATAGTCAAGTGTATTAAATAATATTTTTCTGATATTTTTGATGACTTCACTAGGAAGCCTTCTAAACTGAAATCCATCTTTAAAACGTGAATGTGACCAAAAAATGATTGGATATAAATGGCAGTAGGAAAAAAAATGTATACTCACTGATTTTCTAGAGAAAACATGTAACAAACCCTCACAAAAGTGGAATGCAAATACTAAAACATATGAGGCACAATGCTCATAAAAACCCAACAGAGAGAGAGAGATCTCACCGACTGCCAAGGGATGCCCTTGTTACCTTGCAAAAACGCTCGCAGGTGGCTGGAGAGTTTGGAGCAGCTTTGCCCAGGTGCCACAGACAAAGTTGGGAAGAAATGAGGATTAATCGCCTGTTTTTATTCCCTCCTGTTTGACATCTCCCCTTTTAAATGTTTGGAATAAATCCCAGGTGATTCCCTTCCCAGCCTTTGCCAAGCTTTGATTTTCCCCGCTGGCTGCTGGATTTTAGCAGATTTTTGCTCACTGATTAGAGTAGTTATTTTCTATTTCAGGCCAAATGGTTCATTCATTTCTGAGGGTGGTGAAGAATATATATTATCCCCACCTTCTCCCAGAGAGGGGCGAGAAAAGAAAAAAAAGGATGGTCTTTCATTAAAGAAAAGCTTTGGCTTCTCTCCTCATGGTTTAGAACAGAACTTGAAACTGGCTCTTAAGATGACCCTTCTGCGCTGTTCATCCTTCTTCAGCCAAAATGAGGGACAAAAGTTAGTTACACAGGGACACAGTAAAAACTTGCTGGACTTCCAGATGAAAACGTCAAAGGACGCTGGCAGGATGGAGGTGGGATGGGCAGGGGATGGAGGTAGGATGCAGGAGAAAAGCAGGCAGGATGGAGGTGGGATGGAGAAGGGATGCAGGTTGGAGGAGGAAAGTTAGATGGGATGGAGGCAGGCTGGAGGAAGGAAGCAGGAGGGATGGAGACAGGATGGAGGAGGGAAGCAGGTGGAATGCAGGGGGGATTGAGGAGGGATGGAGGTGGAATGCAGGTGGGATTGAGGAGGGATGGAGGCAGGCTGGTAGAGGGAAGCAGGCGGGATGCAGGTGGGATTGAGGAGGGATGGAAACAGGATAGTGGTGGGACGCAAGCAGGTTGGAAGAGGAAAGTTAGATAGGATGGAGGCAGGCTGGAGGAAGGAAGCAGGAGGGTTGGAGACAGGATGGAGGAGGGAAGCTGGCGGAATGCGGGTCGGATCGAGGAGGGATGGAGGTAGAATGCAGGTGGGATTGAGGAGAGATGCAGGCAGGCTGGAGAAGGGAAGCAGGCAGAATGGAGACGGGATGCAGATGGGATGGAGGCAGGCTGGCAGAGGGAAGCAGGCGGGATGGAGGTGGGATTGAGGAGGGATGGAGACAGAATAGTGGTGGGACGCAAGCAGGTTGGAAGAGGAAAGTTAGATGGGATGGAGGCAGGCTGGCAGAGGGAAGCAGGCGGGATGGAGGTGGGATTGAGGAGGGATGGAGACAGAATAGTGGTGGGACGCAAGCAGGTTGGGAGAGGAAAGTTAGATGGGATGGAGGCAGGCTGGCAGAGGGAAGCAGGCGGGATGGAGGTGGGATTGAGGAGGGATGGAGACAGAATAGTGGTGGGACGCAAGCAGGTTGGGAGAGGAAAGTTAGATGGGATGGAGGCAGGCTGGCAGAGGGAAGCAGGCGGGATGGAGGTGGGATTGAGGAGGGATGGAGACAGAATAGTGGTGGGACGCAAGCAGGTTGGGAGAGGAAAGTTAGATGGGATGGAGGCAGGCTGGCAGAGGGAAGCAGGCGGGATGCAGGCGGGATTGAGGAAGGATGCAGGCAGGCTGGAGGAAGAAAACAAGATGGGATGGAGGCAGGCTGGCAGAGGG
>NW_009213583.1:0-4265 GCF_000690835.1 Fulmarus glacialis | reverse complement strand
CCTTCCCGGGCGGGCCTCTCTCCCCTGGGGCTCCCTGCGGCCTGGGCCTGCGCTCCGGGGTCGGGAGCGGGACGTGGTGTGTGCGGCCTGGTTCCGCACCTTGAGAAGCCGGTGCGCGGGCGCCTGGGCCGGTTCTCTCTCCTCCGGACGTGAGCGGAGGTGGTTTTACTGCTCCAAAATCAACGCTTCACAGAGACCGTTATCAGTGCTTAATAAAATTACTCTAACCTATTCATAGACTTAAAAAATGTATCTGCTTCACCCCTCGGTACCCTGTGGATTCACAACACTGCACAGCCCAAATTTTGGGTTTGGTTATCTTGCTGAAGAGTTTGAGGTTATCATCTCTGGGCAAACACTGTATACTGGCATGAATTAAGTAGCCAAAGATGATTCGAAACTCATCATTGTCATTTACGACTAATAAATAACTCTTGTATTTTGCAGAATCAAGGTCATCAAAGTCAGTTTCTCCTCATGCTTTATGTTACTTTTTCTTCTTAAGTTCTTGGCTGCCCCCGACGGTTCTGTTCCGAGGAAGTCACTGGCAGACTTCACCGCTGGCGCTCAGGGCATCTCTCCCCGTGAGGTGAGTGCAATTTCCATGGAGTTACATGTGTTCATCCTTAGGGGAACACAAATTTTCGCAAGCCCAAATTAACTTTAACTATGGATGTTTGCTTTTAAGTCACTATATGTAAAAGTAGTTAAGAATCTTTGGCCTCTTGAGGAGAGTTTAATGGTAACCTATACAATTAGCGCTTTATGCTTGTGTGTAGTTGTATTTGCTTCCTCAACCACAGAATGTGGTTGGAACTGTTTGGATTTAAGCTGTGCTCCAGAATTCCCTTTTGAGCAACAATGGAAATGAAAGCCTAGCTGAACTGAAAATACTTTACTATAAAGTGGTATACTAGACAGCCCGCATTTATGTTTATGTTACTTTTTGGTATCAATGTTTTGTTTTGATACAACTAGATTTAAAATATCCTGGTAGCTATTAGGTACTATCAGAGAGACTATTTTGCACAGTTGTTGGTGGTTCGATCTGCAAGGCAGGAATGGTATCCCCCACACGTCCACTGTGAGGATTAGTTTGTGTTTGTGGAGTGTGGCATATGTTATCCTGGGTACACCAGATCTGTGTGGAGAAGTACAACAGGGGAGTAACATCTGCACCTTGAATTTGGTTCCAAATGTGGAAATTTTAAAAGCGTGTGTAAAACCACTCACTCTCTTCTTTGATGTGAGATGACAGGAATATTTGCAGATAAACCTATCACCTGCTCTGCTGCGCTCTGAGCTAGTGCAAAGCAATTCCAATTCAATATTTGTGGAACTTCCTCAGGTCATTCTGATGTTCAGCACAAAATTGGAGGTTGCTTTTCTCAGGCAGGTACAGTTCTCTCTACAGAAAATCTCACAAGACATATTACTGTCTCCTGGAAATTACATGACTTGAATAAAGTTAATGGCTGGAACTTCTATTAGGGACCAAATTGAGCAATGGGAAGGAACAGTCCTTAGAAAAGTAAAGTGGAAGTGAAAGTTGCTGGTGTTGAATTAAATGACAAAGTATCTTCTTTGATTCATGTAATTATTCCCCTTGTAGAGCACAACCAAAGAAGAAGAAGAAAGTGGATGTAAAGAGAGAGCAAGCACAGAAGGATCGTATGAAAAAAAAGATTAAAAAGTTGGAGAAAGCTGCCCCAGAAATGATTCCAATTGAGGATTTTATGCCACCACTTAAGTACTCAGAAAGCAATAGGTAAGACTGTCTTTCACCATGCACTTGCATTCATGGTAGAAACACTTCTTTCTCTGCAAAACTGCAATATAGTGCCAGCCTTGGTACAAAACCTTATCTACTTCTAGCAGGACAAAAATGTGGAAAGCAAATTTTATTTGCTCCTGCTAAAAGTACTGAAAAAATAGTAACATGAATTTCCTGTTGGAACGACCATGGAAAACCTCACAGACATTGCATGAATAAAACGTATTCTCTGGGTTTGGTGGTGGAGGTTTTCTGTTGTTTTGTTTTGCTTTTTTTTTAAAATTTGCTCTTTGGGGTGCAGGCTATTTCTTCATTACAGTGTTATCTTATTCTTTATCAGGGTGCGAAGTCTTCCCCCTCTGTCATTTGAGGAGACTGAAAGAAGAGCTTTACTTATGAAAAAGTGGTGTTTGTTTAAGCAGAAACAAGATAAGGCAGAACAGAAAGCAATTCAGACCCTTGTAGAAGCTCAGCAAGAGGCACTAAAGGAACTGCGCCTTGAATCGGAGGAGCTGTATCAGGCAGCAATCAGACGAGATGAGGAGCTTTTCCCTTTTGAGAGAGATGGACCTAATTATACCCCACCGCTTCCTGGTTACGATCCTCCTGAAGGAAAATGCGTTGATATCACCAAGGTGTATACGCAGTGATGGAGGAGTTTGTTGTTCATCTGGCATGAGCTACTCAGCCGACTGAAGGAGCAAAGAATGAAGTAAGAATAAACCATTCTTCTGCAGGTTAAAATACTGTAGGCATGTGACTGTAAAAAAACATATTAATGAAATATCTGTTTGTTTGGGTTTTTTAAACAGCTATCTAGGTAATAAGACACCCAACAAAACTACACTACCTTACACTTCTGCAATGCTAGAGCAATACAAAGTAGTAGTATTTTACAGAGTATTTTATCTTTCTGGGCTTTTATCTCTCATCCCTCCATACGCTCCCGAGTGGTTTTTTTTTGTTCTGCATAAAACATAACTTGGAAGATTGCTGTGCTATGAGGAAAGAATGTCACAGTCATCACATCAGAGTCTGTACTGTAAGGGAGGTAGCAGCTGACCGTTTACTGCCTTTCTGTTCAGACTTCAGTGAAGTACTTTTGCATGTAAGAGGGAAAACAGATGGAAAACATACCGTGACAAAGCCAAAATTAAGTTTTGGGTTTTTTATATTGCCATGTAAGTACAGTAACTAAGTTTCTAAGCGTTTGCCCTAAAACAAAACAGATCTCTCTTCAGTCACTTAAACCTTTATTTTTGTAGTAACTTTGAATACTGTCATGGACACACACCACCATTCAAGAGCAGTTCCACAAAGGGGCAGGGTTGCAGTTTCAGGGTTTGCAGTATCATCCCACCAGGTGAGAAGCTCTTAACCCATGACAATAGTGAATCTAGGAAACGCCTTTTAAATGCCAGTGGTTACGATTGTCCTGAACTGGCAGGGAGAAGTCCCGGCTTGCTTTTGTTCTCCCATCTGGCAGGCCTGGGGTGGGGACCTTGTTCTAAAAGTGCGCAACACCGGCTGGTAGGAGAGGAGGTCCTTGTCTAGCAAGAGGTGCTAGATCATATATGCACTAATTTGGGAGTTGCCTGCTGAGTTCCTGAGATGAAATCCTAAAGTAAGACAGTAGTAAGAGACCAGAACCAAATTAAGCACCTCAATTCTCCCTTTAAAAATAAACTCAGTATTTTTGCATGAGTACTAAAGTATGCAGGGCAGAGCTACATTTGTATAATTTCAAGATGAGGTGGAAGAAAGAAAACCAGCATAGTTCTGCACTGTGTATTACATTACTGACCAAACACAGCAAAACAGTCTTGCTAATTTGGTTTGTCTTGGTCAAGTGGAAGATACCAGTCAGGTGGTGGGTTCTTCCTGAGCGTCCATACCGGAGCATACTTCTGTTTTTCCATAACTCGAGCTCTTTCGCTCTTGCACAAAGCTTCCTAAAACACAGGAAAAAAAATATTACAATAGCATTGGATGTTCCAGTCTTACAGAGCTTATTTCCTGCTGTAACTATCTGAGATAAAACGAGGAACAGAAATTTATCATGCTTAAATAGAAGTGCCAAATGCTATGTAAGTAAGCCAGGATACAAGCTTTTAACTGTGTCACATTTATATTTTGCCTCTTCTCCATTATGAAAAAAACTACCACTTATATGCTACCCTCCCTGCCAGAAGTTGTCCTAGTTGGGCTGAAAGGATGAGTTACGCTGCAGCCTGTGCTGAAGGGCTCTCGTCTTTCAGTGTTCATGGGGCTGTAGCCAGGAGCGTTTCTGGACACCCCGGGAATACGTTTTGCCTGCAACGTGGCAGCTTTTCGTGTTAGGAAGGGAATATTACAGTAACTGAAACCAAGAGCTTTTACAGCGGAACGCTGTGAAAATACTCCCGCTGGATGACAAGACCATCTTGCCCGCCCCCGCCCCAAGCAGACGCCCGGTTTCCCAACCCCTCCCCGTTGTGTGACCGCCGACACC
>NW_009213582.1:0-13197 GCF_000690835.1 Fulmarus glacialis | reverse complement strand
CAGCGCTGCTGCGACCCTCCGCGAGAGGAGAGGCTCTGCAGGCTTGTCTCAGCCTTGACAGGAAGGACAGAGGAGGAGTTCCCCTTGTTAGGCTGCTGGGACATGGGACAGGAGCTTCCCTTCAAGGGAGAGGCGTGGTTTACTCCAGAAACTGTGTTTACTCTGAGGGGAAAAAAAAAGTCAAGACTAACTGATTTCCCCCCCCCGTTCTTAGTGATCCCTTATAGGTCAGTGATAATTCCCATCAAAAAACTAAGCAATGCAATAACCACATCAAACCCATGGATTTGTGTGTCGGGAGAACTGGGAGATACAGGCATAATGCAGATTCCTAAAAACCACCTAGAAATGACATTTGAGGTGAGTACATGCTCTTTACATTTTACTTTTCAATTTGAAACATGCTTCCAAATAAACATTAATTTGGTGAGGGTTTATTGCCTTAAGATCACAGCATTTCAGATTCTGTCCGGGTGTTCACGGTCTTTGTACATTCCGCATCAGGAACAGAGTGCTGCCTGCCCCTCCAGTGCTAGATGAAAGTTTCCTGTGAGCACGTACCACTTTTAACCATAGGCTTTGCTGCTGTCCCTGTCCCAGCCCAGGGTTCCTCTTTTCTCACTTAGCCAGTTTATTTCCACGTCTCATTGCCTTCCACATCTCCTTGCCAGCTATCCTAATTTTCTCTTTCAGGGCTCAATTCTGACTCCTCATTTCCCTTCCTAGTTTCTTTTCCCTTCTTTCAATTTGTCTGCCCCCTTATCACCACCCAGGTCTCAAATTTCTTCTCTTCCTTCTGGCCAGTCCCAAATTTCTTTTCCTCCCGCTCCAGCTCCTTGTCCAACATCGCTTTCCTTCCAACCAGCCAAACTCCTGTGTTTTTCAACTTCCCAGCTTCATGTGCTACCCCCAGCAAACCACAGAGCCACCATCCCCATCGGGCTCTTTTCTCTGTGCTTGCTGTGGTTTTCCCTTTGCGTTTGACTACCCGGCGTTCCCCTCTGCTTTCTCACCCATCAATTACAAGTTGGCTTGGTGCCACCCCAAAGCAGCTGGTAGCGGGAATTGCAGGGAAAGCCCCGTCAGGCTCCTGTAGCTCCAGGCTGTACCATATCCAGTAAAGAGTGATTTCGTAGGAAAATACTACAATTAAAGTTGCATCCATTGAGCATATGCAGACTGATCTTCAGCAACAATAGCAAAGAAGAAACCTCTTGCCAAATATAGGTAGATTTTGGCAGAGATAAAGAGGGTATTTTCATGATGTGATGGCTGCCTCTCATTCAGATATTAGTATTTTGTAGAAAAGAACTGCAGGCTTCTAACAGGCAAAATAACATATTTAGACATTTCTAAGAACCATACTAACACTGTTCTAGAATACTCCTTTGGCTGCTTTGGCTGAAGCTTTCCTAAAATATCAACCCACTACGGAAAATGTCAGCCCAAGCTACTTCTTTGGCAGTATTAGAAGCAGTGAAAAACAAGGTCTTGCAAGGGAAGTGTTTAGGTGACGTTAATAGATGTTGCTGCCAGCCCCACCTACAATTACATGTTGCACTGGAATTCACAGTCCCTTGTTTTCCTTGTTCTGTCTCTTTGAGATGTTAAGAGTCTCATGTTAGTGATTTTTGTCTTGCCCAACAATAAGGAAATCGATCTTTGAAAATAATAAGGGATCTAGGGACTGTTTCATAGTGTAGAGTGAGTCAAGTGAAGGTCAGTATGCTCAAAATGCATTTTTTAAAAGCTGTTTGTACTGAAGATCTATTTCTTCTACAAAAGCACACCTTTTTATCACCTTAGCTCAGAAATTTGTAATTAACACTTCTCAGAAGCTTTCAGAGTGAGCGCTCACAGCAAAGAATGTCATCTCTTCACAAGCTTTTAATGGTTTTATTTCAAGGTATTTCTTTTCTCCTGTGTTAAAATAGTTACTCTGCTTTTCAAAATGTTCTGCATGTTTGGTTGAAAATCCTTGCTGTATAAATCAAAGACGACTGAATAAAAACATACATTTGAGACCATATATGTGCATGTGGTGTGGGGGGGTGTTGTCTGTTGTTTTTTAAATTAAGTAAAAACTGTTATTCATTTCAGTGCCAGAATTTAGGGAAGCTGACGACCGTTCAGATTGGTCATGACAACTCAGGGCTACTAGCCAAGTGGCTGGTTGATTGTGTCATGGTCAGAAATGAAATAACAGGACACACGTACAAGTAAGCAACAAGTTTTAATTTTCTTTGTCTGAAATTCCTACTTGTTAAATATAGAGAAACCAAGAAGACATTCATCTTCTCCGCAATTGATGGAGCACTGTGGGCTGATTTGGGTACCCAACAGGGTTGGGTTGGTCTCCCCACCCCCGGTTCTCTGATTTCAGAAGCCCTAGCTGAAGTCAAATAATCTGATAAATATTAAATGACACTTGAATGTAGGATTTGCTTTGCATCTCTCTGAGACAGGACAGATAGTATGGATACTTTCGAAGTGATTCATATGTTTGTGTCTAGTAATTAAATCTCTTGATTTGAAGTAGTGTGGTAAAATTGTGCACAAATGAACTCTTTAAACCCCCAAGAGCTGGAATGATAGTTTAGGGCAAATCTTTGGTTTCTTTTTCTTTTAAAAAATATTCAAATAAGTACTGTAACAAATGTACAGAAACTCAGATTACAAGAAAATAAAAGGTTTTGATGATTTCTTAATCTTCTATTGAGTACATTCCTCTTGTGTCAAAATGATCTCCTAACTCATCATTGGTCTTACAAAACATCTGGCTAAGCAGACTTAATTTTTTTTCTAAATGTGGACTTGGAAAACTATAATTCAGAGAGGTGAGCTCCAGAGCTTAAGGTTGGCCGCAGAGTATGGGGGAAAGTAGGAGGAAATGGGGTACAAGGACTGGGGGTATGAACATGTGCATAGATTTCATTAGGACTGTGGATGGGGTCAAAAAGTACAGGAATAAAATGTGAGGTGAAGTTTGAGTATGAGGAGATGTCACAGTTTCAGCTGGGTGGGAACTCTGTGTGGGGATTTGTTAATCATCACAATATTTTTAAAGGCTGAATATCAGTTGTAGTTGCAAGTGAAAAATAACCCGGCAGAAATCAAGATGTGAAATATGTGTATAACACTTTCTGTTGTCCTGTGCTTTCATGCAAGCTTTGCATATTTCCCTTTTCCTAAGGATGGAGGTGGATGTAGTTTTCTGGTTTGGTCCTATCAATTGTGGTGCAGGGGATGCTGCCTGCTGAGTTCTGGTTTGTGAAAAGTTTCTGGCTACAGAGTATTCCCTGCCCGTTAGCAGTGTTTATGGGTTCTAGCTGTCCCTCAAGCTTTGAAATCAAGCTAGACTACCTGTGTGGCTGACCTGTGCTTGTGATGGCTGCACGGCAGGTTTCCCTGTGGGCGATGGCTGGGAAAGGGTGTTGACGATGGCAGTTTGGAGCGAATACTCATTGGAGAGCTGGTGTCCTCCACGTCTGACGAAGAGCTGGGAAAGCAGTGCCGTACCCCACCCCAGCAGAAATCTCCTACCACGGCTCGCCGACTGAGCATCACTTCCCTCACAGGGAAGAACACCAGTAAGTCCTTTCCTTCCTCCCCAGGGCCCTAGAGAAGGGGCAGCAACTGCTGAGAAATAAAGCTCCTGTGAACAGGAGAGCTCCTACTGAAGCAAGGCTTGGTGCAGAGGAACAGCTGCGAGCTGATGAGTTTTTCCTGCCCCGATTTGTGTGTCTGCAGCTTGCTCTGTGACTGTACACATTGCCTCTTTCAACGTCCCCATTTGACAGTGAGAGATAATAATCTTTTTCCTTGGAGCATGGAGATATGAGATGAGGGAGGAGGAGGCAGCACAATTTGCAGTAGCTGATGCTGCTCAGCTTCCCGGCTCACTTTGCAGTCAGTGGGAAGACAGTCCTCTCTGAAGGGCAGTTCAGAGCCTGATGTGGATGCTGTGAACTGCCTTCTGGAGGAGCACATCTCCAGAGGGACCCTAGGGGACATCAACTTCACGTCTCTAAAATTAGCTTTTATGAGTAACTGCACCTGGCTACAATGGGGCATGGGACTGTAAGGCATTCTCCGCTAAAGCATACAGATGAGCACAGTGTATATCCTGTTCATAAATCTGTCCAGCTCCTGTAAAATTAGAGGACATGACTGCTGAAATGTCAAGCAAGGAAAGAGTAGCCTCCAAGAGTAATGCAGCATTTAAAAACCACCACGGGACTACTGCAGCTCTTCACATGTGTGAGTCTATATTAGCTGGAGGAGTGGGCACCAGAGCTACTTGCAGAGCATTTCCTTATGTCTGAGAACACTAGGGCCCAATAATTCATTTGTCTTGTGAGCTACATGAGGCTCTGTGTTAGACCTGCCAAAGACTCTGAAGGTCATCGTGTACTAAAATGATACTGAATCCTTCCAAAATAACAATTGTAGGACAAGCTAATAGCAACCTACATATGTCTGAAAAACTAGAAAGGACTCATAGAAGAACCATGAAAATGACTGAAGTCTGGAAGACATCTGCTTAAAATGAAGTTTTAAAAGTTCAGTCTGTTTTAATCAGAAAGTGAATAAGGGACTAGATAATTTTCTGCAGGTACCTGCATAGGAAGATGAGATGGTAGCAGGTGGAGACATAGCATGATTCAGTAGCAGAGGCATACAGCTAAACAGATTCAGAGCAGAAACATGGCATACGTTTTAACCCAGAGGATGATAACTTACTCTTGGAACCATTAATAAGGAATATTCTCTGCCTGTGGCCCCTCACACTGGTACAATGACTAGACATGGGCCTAAAATAGATACTTGTTTTGGCTCAATAAAACATTGTGGGTTCAAGTCAGGAATTAATGAGTGCTGGGTTTTCTGGCCTCTGTCACGTAGAAGTGAGTCAAATGACTGGGCTAGAACCTTTCAGCCCATGTCTCTTCGTGTGAGAGTTGCTGTACTCCATGTGATGAGCAAGATGTGATTAACTCAAAATATTTATCAAGCCAGATCCTTGGGTGTGCATTTTTAAGTAGGGCAATTTATTTGACTATTCCAGGGTTGCTCATCAGGTGCTTGTAATTAAGGCTCAGGTTTACCCAAGACAAATGATTGCCACAAATGATTGCCTGAACTCTGTTAAAGATACAGAATAATTCCTGCAGTTCAAGCTATGTCATCATGAGAATTTGATTAATGTTTTAAAGTTGGTATCTTCATCATTTCACAGAGCCTAATGCGGGACAGATCCAAGAGGGCATCGGGGAAGCTGTGAACAATATTGTGAAACACTTTCACAAGCCAGAGAAAGAGGTACTTCCTACTTTTCATTACTTGCTTGGCATCTACAATGCATGTAAACATTTTTATAAACAGAAATGGAACTGAAGTACCAGTAGAGACTGTTAACCTTCAGATTTGAAGCTTCTGGCATACAAACAAGGCAAGTCATACTTACAGACTCTCCCTTTCCCACAGAGAGGGAGCCTTACCATTCTGTTGTGTGGAGAAAACGGTCTGGTCGCAGCACTGGAGCAGGTCTTCCACCATGGATTCAAATCGGCTCGCATTTTTCATAAGAATGTCTTCATCTGGGATTTCATAGGTAAGCTGGTATGTGATTTGGAGGCAGAAGGAGAAGAAAGATTAAGGCAAAATGACTACTCATGCACAGACCTCGGATTCTCGTCAGCTAGGGTGCCATTTGTTCCTGCCTAGCACCTGCCCCAGGTTGCTTAAAATCAATGAGAAACAAGATGGAAGATGAGAAGTACTAAACTCTATATAAGGGATGAGTGTGAATCTATGCTGAAATTTAAGAGCACTTCAAATTCTAGTCATTTATTGAAAGATGATTGTTCAAACAGCTGCTTTTCTACCCAGAAAGAAGGTAGGCTGGAGGTTGGGGTAGAGTAGCAATCGATGTTAGGGGGAGAGTTCGGAAAGGGCAGGGAGTGAAAGGTTTGGATTTCTAGTTGTTTATGAGAACTCTCCTAATCACTGCACTGGTCTTCTGGTGATGCTTATCTGTAGGCCTGTGTTGCGGTAATTTAAGCCGTACTTATGCCCTTAAAACATGCTCACAAGTTGAGATACTTAGCCTGAGGGTAAGTGCTTACTCAGAAAAGGTGAAAAATCAAAGCTGATGGTATCACTTACAATGAAACCATTAGATAGGTACTCTGGTGCAGCTCCTGGATGTTACCTAACTGTGTTAGACATCGACCAGTCTGCTGACCACTGCTATGTAGCAAAGGTGGAGATCACCTTTGGTCTTCAGAGTGAGGAATCCACATATAAACTGTGCAGTAGCTCTCAGCAGGTTGTTTTTTTAAGGATTCCCTTGTGTAATTCTATGTCCCAATGCTCACTGGGTTCTGATTTTCTCCCTACCACAGAGAAAGCTGTTGCCTATTTTGAAACCAGTGACCAGATTGGAGACAATGAGGAGGCCCTTTTGCTTCAGAGATCTTCATGCAAAACCTTCTGTCATTATGTGAACGCCATCAATACAGCTCCAAGGAACATTGGAAAGGACGGCAAATTCCAAATTCTGGTTTGCCTGGGGACGAGGTACCGAACTGCTGTTTGTTATATGTGTCCTCTTGCGTTAGACTAGAAGAATATTTTTACACCGTTGTTATTACCTTTAGTTTTCCATTTTAAGACATCTCATACCTGTCTATTATCCAGTACTTATTTTAGGCAGCTTTAATACTACATGAAAAATTGGAGCAAAGAAGCAGTGATGATACATGGCTAGTGTCTAAACTGCTAAAAATATTTTGAGCTCTTTTATAACTGTTAGCTTTACAGTCACATGTATGAAATCTGTCTTGAAATTGTATTTTTGATTAAGTGCTGGCTTTGGGAATGCAAAGTTCCTTTGCAAGAGCTGGTGTATTTCTAAATCCTCGTTGAATCACTTTGCCTATGAAAATGGGATGTCTGTTACAATTTTGACAAAACTATTCTAGGTGAATCTTCCTTTTCTAATAGGATGCTTTCTGTCTTGCACTTGGGGAGGGGCGAGGGTGGGGGGGTTAGTTGTATTTTGGAGGGTGGAAGTTGGTATGTCTAGAAATAAGTACCATTTTTGTCTTGTCTGTCTGGATACATGGAAAACCAGTTGGCAAACAGTCTATTGGTTTTTCCTGAGTTTTACTTTCCCTGTTCCTGATCTGAAAATGTTGCTGAATTCTTCCAAAGTCAATTGTCCAGTTCTGCTGATAGCTTTCCATCTTCATTCCTACAGTATGTTCAGTTACCTGTATTTTACTAACAAAATCAAGGGTTATGATTACACAGGAAACTTTTATGTGCAAACAACATGCATCACCCGCAAAAAGAGACTGCATGTTTTGGGTTGTGTTCTTGGAGAAGAATTTCAGTTCGAGATCTGTTGTACTTGGTGCTAAAATAATTCCTTTCATCCCCTTTGCAGGGACCACTTGATCTCCCAGTGGATCCCGTTGCTGGCAGAGTGCCCGCCCATTACAAGGATGTATGAGGAGAACGCTCTCCTACGGGACCGCATGACTGTCAACTCCCTTATCCGAGTCCTACAGACATTGCAAGATTTCAACATCATCCTAGAAGGATCGCTCATTAAAGGAGTGGATGTTTAGCATGGCTTTGCTGAGAATTTCATTATTCCTTTCCCAAGCAAGCAAACCACAACTGGAGACCTGTCAGGACTTGAACACAATGGTAGTGCACCACTGTAAGGCAAAGCTGCCGGTTGAAGCGGGAGTGGGAAGCCCAGTCTGTGCCCGATGGGGACTGTCCTCTAAAGCTGCAGAAAGCTAAGATGCAGTATTGTAGTTTATTTGAAACGGAAATTTAGTATAAAATAGAGTATTTTCATGTGTTAGATGTGTGTAAATATGCTATCTTCTTTAAGAAATTATATTACTCTAAGAAATTTTTCTTAGACTGAATGTTCTTGTTCTGACTATGAGTAGCTTAAACCCAGGGGAAGGAGTTGGGGGAGGGAAGGACCGAGGTGGGAAGGGATGCCGCTACTTGCTTGCAAGGAAGAAGCCAATTAATGTGTAAATACAGCGCAAACTCAGCAGGGCTTTTTTCAGGTATTGCAAATTAATACAGCAAATATCCTTATGTAGCCATTGTGATTGTCTCACTCTTGGAAATGTTGTAAGCGTATGTTGTTTTACCCTACTGTACAGGGCCTCTCTTAGTTTTTTGTTTGTTCGAAGGCTCAACCCTTTCCATGCATGGAAGTTGTGAGTCATCATTTTTTTTCTGTAAGGTCTTTTGTGTCACTTCTGTTGATCTCCAAAAGGGGAGACAAGTGTTGAAATGCGTAAACATTAGAGAGGAGGACTGCTGTCAGCCTTGGAGCCTGAGAGTATGAGAGACCTGTTTAAGCGGTGCTGCTGCAGCCTGAGACCGGGAATGACGGCTTGCTTGACTCGCTCGGTGTGTCCCTTGCCTGTCCAGATGTTCTGATGATTCCCCCTCGCCCTCAGCCAGTTTGTGTTGTGGATGACTTTTTTTCCACATGTTGAGGAATTTGGTTCATACCAAATTCTTGCTGTACTTGAGAAGAATCATTGCTGTAGAGCCACAAACACCGATGTTGCTGTGCTACTGAACTGTATCAGCCGGTTTTGAAATGCTGACAGGTTATGAGTCTTCCTTTATCCCGCAGAATGAGTGTTCCTAGGAAGTACAGGAACTTTGATTACTTTCTTTTTTTTTTTTTTTTAAATTATCAAGCTACAAAAAAAAAAAAAGAAGCAAAAGGAGCAAAAAAAAGAATCTCACTTTGGTATTTTGAGGCTCCCCTCCTTTTTCCAGTTAATGTGTTAGTAATACAGCGTGTATATATAGATACAGCTCTTGAAGAGGAACTGGGAGCAACTGAAATCCTATACGCCAGAAATTTAACAAGAGATTACATTAAAATCATCTTGTGGATACCATGCAGCAAATACGGAGTGTATTTTCCATTCTTGTGGATGGGAGTTGGAAGGATCTGAGGGCATAGTTAGCTTCATCTGGTTTTAGTTTTTGGAGGTTAGTTTAAATATAGGTGTTTGTTTTCATTTGTTTATTCCCTATGATCTTGGCCAGTCAGTGGATTTCTGTGGATGTCTCACTGTCAGCTGTGGCTTGGGAAAGGCCCCTAAACTGGTACTGTAAGTGTATTGCCTTGCACTGTGCTCTCAAGTGGGAGCATTAGGAGGGACATGGGAACGGTGGGCAGGTCTCGGTATAGTGTGCACGTGGTGGAGAGAGAGATGAGAGCTAAGGAAAAGGAAAGAGGATGAAAATTAGGGTTTGCTTTCTCACCTGCCTTTTGTCAAGCTTCTCTACTTCCTTGTGGTCCTTCTGCTGTCCAGTTCTTATAACAGCACTCACTTCAGTGTCAAAGTTTCACGTCATATTCCCAGCCAGGAGAAAAGTCTTTGTGTGACTTTGTTTCATTACAAGGGAGAGTTTTATGTTATAGAAGTTTTTTTGTTTCTAAGAAAGAAGTAAAATAACACTGTCAGGGAGTCGTTGACTTTAATGAGGGTTCCAGCTTTTAATAACAGTTCTTTCCTCCTGGGCTTGTACTTCCTTAAACTGACTAAACTCATCCCAAATACTGTAGGCAGCACTGCCGTGTCACTACTGTGGGTGTGAGTAACTAACGTAAAGGCTGTGAATGGTGTCATGAGTTAGTAGCCAGAGCCCATGGCTATGTGACATCTCTCGTACGTTTCCAGAAATGTGAGATTTGGGGTGTTAGGGTTTTCTGTGTGGCCAAGCAAGTCTGCTTAAAGTCAGCAGAAGTTGCATGACAACCCTTCAGCAGCAATTGAAAATGCATCCCTAGTACTTAAGTCCATCAATAAATTATATGTTTAGCACCAGAAACCATGTGGCAGCATTATTTGGTAATGACTGCTTAGGATGTTTTGATTTCTATTACAACTCAGGCCTTTTATGTCTAATGACGGCTATACATGATTTTTTCACGCCCAGCTCAGTCTAAGTGACTTTCATTTTACTGAAATAATAACCTCTTTAGTCCTTGGATTTCTTTGCAGCATCATCTGCATTTGCTAGCTGGATACTTCTCAAAAGTATACTGCTGCATGCTTCTCCAAAGAGTATTTATGACTTAAGCAGTCGTAACATTCATCCGACATGACACAGGTTAAGTGCAAGCAGGCTAAAGTAGAAACGTGGGCATCTCTAAAGGTCAAGCATGGATGAATAAACCACACACAGAGAAAAGGGCAATAACTACATAAAGTCTTTCTTAAGTTAAAATAAGTCAAAACCTGAGAAATTTTAAAATTCAAAACAGGTCCTTCCCCCATTTCAAACTACATTAAGGAACCTTTAGCACTTAACTTTAACACAACTTCACGTCAGCCTTTTCAGCAAGTGTTGACTTGTTTGGTTTTGTCAGGTTTCACATCATATTAATAATAATACAATAAAAATTATGTGTGTCTCATATTTCCTTGTAGGCAATAAAACACCCTAAGATATGTTGAAAGGGCACAGCTGAGTGCCTCAGATTCCTAGAAGACTAGTTATTTGACAACCTTGGGAGTACAGTTCTTTGTAGAGAATTTTTATTCTACCATGTATGATTATTTTTTTTTAGTAGACTACTTTTGTTTATTGGAAACTGTGAGGTTTTTTCTGTAAAGTTTACAGAAATCATTCTACCCACTAGAATGGTGAGAAACCCATCAGGATTCTTCTAAGCTAACGCAGTTTTTACTTCAGTGTTAAAGCACCTTCTTTGGTTGAGAAAGGGAATCTTGGAAAAGACCAAAGCTCTCTGGTATCTGCTTTTTAAAAAAAAAAAATTCCTATCCAATACCCGTCTGCAGATGTCTGAGTTTGCATAGTCCTGTTATACTAACATCCAGCATGGTAACTTGAGGGAGTCAGAGAATCAAATGCCTCACTATGTACAAAATGTGTATTTATAATTCTCTGAAACAAATGAAATTCTACTGTTTAGTGAAAAATCTATTCCTGTTTATTCCGGGTTGGTTTGTGTAATTAGATATCATTGTTCAAAAATGTCTTCTTAGAATAGTTGCACAACGGCATATTTGAGAAAATTCCTTCTTTCAATCAAATGGAGGTGTGCATCTTAAGGGGAAATACCGTATGTTACACTTGGAATGTACAAATGTGCCCTGTATAGCTTAAAATGATCCTTAAATGTCTCCATTAAGTATATTTTGTCTTTACATTATTACTAACTGAATAAGAACTGGATTATTTTCAAGACGACATTAGTAAAAGTATTGTTATATCGAGCACTTTAACATACATACCACAAACTGACATGGGTTTTTCAGGTTTTGAAGTACATTGAAATACAGCTTTTCATGCTACGTCCTTTACAAATAAAACTGTGAGAATAATGGTTGGTGTCACTTTCTCCTTGCAGAGAAACCGAGATTCAAGTCTCAGGCCGAAGAGCTGATCTGAACCTGGAGGGCATGTTTTCTAAAGGGAACAAGTCGAACAAAATGACTCAGCTGATAGTGACTCCTGGTACTGGGAACTTGCTGGAGCAACAAGGGGGAGGGGGGGTGTGAGGGTCCGCTCTCAAAACCTGCCCTTCTGCCTCCCCTGAAACAAGTGTCTGACTGTGCCCAGCCTAACCAGCTCTTCCTTTTCAAGGTTTAGGTGGAAAGCGTGGCTGATCGAAGGGAAGCCTAGCTCTTACCAGGGTGGCGTTTGCTAGGCAGCCTGGGTTGCTCTCCCTTACTATCTGGAGCGCAAGGGGAGGAGTGGGGAGAAGGGGGGTGGGATCCTGTTGGCAGCAAAATGGGAAGCGTGGGATTAACTGCAACCGACGGTCTCTTTCCTCTCTTGATATGGGTTGCTCTGATATTTGAACTCAGGGTTAAAAAGCTGGAATGAAACTCATGCCCTCCAGTCTGTCAGTTAGCATGTCCCATCAGAAGAGAGGCTGATAGAGGAGAGAGAGATGGGTGCCTGCAACAAAAAAGGTGCAAAAGAATGATAGTGAAGTGCCTTGCTTAGTAATTAAAGGCTCTTCTAAGTTGGACTGGATTTTCAGAAATTTCCCCCACCCTGTCCCTCCCAGCTCTAGCTCTGCTGGAATTGGCAAAAATACCAGAATTTTTGAAAACTGCATAGTTGAAATGCAGTTCCCTGCATGTGTGTATGCATGGTGTGTGTGAGGTGGGGCATGTCTGTTCATTCATTTTAACTCTTCGTTTCGAAAAAGCAGAGAATCTCAGGAAAGGACTGAAAGTCTCAGAGCCTGGGACCATCTATGTGGGAATCCTGAAATACATCGTTTGATGATACTGATGTTTATCAACAGTGTAGCAGCAAAATTATAGGATTCCATAAATGTGAATAAAATCCATAGAGCTGCTTGTGGTCAAATTTCAATAGGAGGAGTGGCCATACTTAATACACCTCCTTACTAAATGTGTTAGGTTTAAGTATGTAAATTAGAGATAGTGGGATCTGACATCTTAAAGGCAGTAAGTACTTGAAGTAAAGCAGGACTAAACTTGTCCAGATGAGGAAGTGCAAATAACTTCCTCTCCACTGCGCTGTCATTGATGCAGTCTGGGAACATGACAACGTTTTCTGCGAAAGAAAGTAGAAGAAAACTGTCTGAGAAAACTTGCACAGGTAGGAGTTGAAATAGCTCACCCATCTAGTTTGTTCCTTTCCAGCATTTCAGGTAAGCTTGTTGGAATAAATTGTGCTCAATTAAGAGCAAAGCTTCTTCCCCGTGTGTCACCCCATCAGCTCAGAGGTTGAGGCTCCTGTCATTGCAGTCAGGGAGGATTTCATTGCTGACATTCCTATTTTCTCTCCTGCTATTCCATCAGACATATATCATTATAAGCTGCTTTGAGCTCAGCACAGGATGTGAAGGGAATGGGAAAATTTCTGTATGGGTCTGCTATCCGGTGGCTGGTGAAGGTAAACTATCTGCCAAAGCCACTGCGGAGCTGATTTGTCAGTGGAAAGCTGTAGTTCTGCAGGAAGGCTTGACACGTTAATGGGCCCATCTGTATTCCCCGCAGACCTCGCAGGGCATCTCAGCTCCTCTGAAAGAACTTCTTCTGTCAGAAGAGGATGTGACCAGACAAATTATTTTCTCCTTTAACCAAGCCCACCTTTGTCTCGAAGCAAAGGGGGGGAGGAAGG
>NW_009213581.1:1302-2007 GCF_000690835.1 Fulmarus glacialis | reverse complement strand
GAAGACAAACGCCGTAACTCCGAACATCCACTGTTCCTTCTTCTTCCCCCAGGTTTATATACTAAGCATGACATCATATGGTATGGAATACTCTGTTAGCCAGTTTGGGTGAGCTGTCCTGGCTGTGCTCCCTCCCAGCTTCTTGTGCACCTGGCAGAGCATGGGAAGCTGAAAAATCCTTGACTCTATGTAAGCACTACTTAGCAACAACTACAACATCAGTGTGTTATCAACATTTTTCTTATACTAAATCCCAAACACAGCACTATACCAACCACTAGGAAGAAAATTAACTCTATCTCAGCTGAAACCAGGACAAACTCCTAGTAGCTGAGATACTGGTCCATATGGATGGGGAGTTGGACATATCCTCTTTGAATTGCCTGAACTCCTGGGACAGTTTCTCAGCTAGCATGTCCGGCAGTTTCTCCATAGCTGACATACAGGTCCCTAGGGAGGAAGAGAGACTTTCTTCGTATTGGCCAGCCAATTCATCCACTGTTTGTTCCTCTCTGACTTTCCAGGTCATTATTGCCAATGAGTTTGCATGTGATGCTGGTGCACTCCATACAAACTTCTGCCACATGAATCAGGTGCACTTGACTTCATCTAGATCTTTGGGTAACTGCTCATTGTTCAGGTCATCATAAATCACTTCCAGCATGGCTAATTCCCTCAGGTACTGGATACCTCTCTCCATGGTGG
>NW_009213581.1:0-1072 GCF_000690835.1 Fulmarus glacialis | reverse complement strand
TTCACTAGAAAGGGATCTCAGCTGCTTGGCGTCCCTACCGTCTAATTCCAGGCTACTGGCCCCCTTATCCCAGCAGCCAGGTAACAATATGCTCGTCTGGACGACAACTGAAATCTTTTCGCATATCTCGCAGCTCACTCAGGGATAGGGATCGGGTGGTTACCGCCTCGTTTATGAGTTCTGCCTCTTCTCCCTGCTCTTGTCATGATGGCCCTAGTTCATCTTCATCCCTTACTAAACGAGCTGATTTTCTTGTGTATTTCTTCTTCTGTATAGGGGCGACTGATGTGGCATGGGTTGGTTCTCTGTTGCCAGGGTTGGAATAGCTACAGTGCCTGTTGCTTTGTGTCAGATCCAGAGACCTTCTCTTCCTCTTGAGGGCTCTGAAAAGTGTTGAATAGGGCTCAGTAGGCATGGGCCTCAGCACATTGCAGTGATTTGTGTCTCTCTGGAGTTGCCAGGGTGACAGCACACTTTTTCCAAATACCTTACTAGTTCTTCTGCACTTGTTCAGGGGTGAAGTTCCAATACACTGGCGGTGCCCACTGTCCTAGGTACTTGCCCATACTACCCCACACACCCTGCCACTCATAACCATCCAGCCTTGGGGCAGATCTCTGGGTGATACTCTTAAATTGCTTATTAACCTTAGACAAAACCAAAACACTATTCCCAAGAAATACCAATAGAAATATCTTCTACCAAGTACCCAAGGATGTTCAAGATACTGATAAGTTATTGTAACAAAGGAGGAAACATCATAGAAGAAGGTAGCGAAGGTGCCATCTTGTATTTCCTGCATAAAAAATCTCTCAGAGGAAGAGGTATAATTGCTAATTGTCTCCATGAGGTGGTACCTGAAGTACAGTAATGGCTTCAGTACAAAACTCAAATGCCAGATTACACTCAAGGCCATTGTTTTAATAACAAATCTCCCAGGCAAAACACCACTAATCACTGCCGAGCACACCAAACTGCAAAAACCAACACCAATCTTTAACATGTATAAAAAAAAGAGCATAGTGCAGACCAGATAAACTAATATCAAAAACAGATTAATCACTATTGTGAC
>NW_009213580.1:276-19503 GCF_000690835.1 Fulmarus glacialis | reverse complement strand
AAACAGCCCGGCAAGAGGATAAGGCACCTGCCGCCGCCTGGGAAAGGAGCCCCCTCCCACCAGGCAAAGCGGAGGGGCATCGCCCAAGCCGAGGAGGTGGCCCCGTGTGCTGCCCCTCCACGGCTTCTGGCTTGCCACTCAGCTGCGTGTGGTGGCATGAGTGTCTATCCTCCCCCAAGACCAGTCCGCGCTTCAAGCACATCCATTGCCCATGGATGCTGTGCATTTGTCCTCTCTAGCCTCCCCATGAAGCCCCCCCCGCACGTGAGCTGAATCCGGGCAGTTACCGCTCTGGGTACACACTCCCAGGCACCACTTGTCTGTCTGTGAGATGTTCAGGCACGTACAAGGGGCGTTTGCTGGGGCCTGTGCTCAGGAAGGGAAAGCTCTGGGATGATCTCCTGCATGGAGGAGACTGGCTACCACCCATGGGGCCGGCACAGGAAGGGCTCTGGCACAGCCAAGTCAGTTGGGAGCTCAGGGCAGAGGCACCATCAGGTAGATGGAAAGGCCAGGGTGTTGCACAGCTCTGGGTCAGGTGGCCCAGAACACTGGCACAAGGGAGTTGTCCCAGGCCCATGACATGCCCAGAGAGATCATTTGTCTCAGAATGGAGTGCCCGTGAGCACTAGGTACCCCCCTGCACCAACAGCATCACAGCACAGCCCTAATACACACCCCTGCCAGTGCTGCAGCCCAGGGGACAGATTCACCCAGCTGTCCTCTCTCTCTGGGGCAGCATCCCAGCAGCCCCGGGCAATTGGTTTCCCCAGGTACTCCCCCGGGAACAGGAATGTGCAGGTCCCAGGGATGATGAGCATCCCCGGGGTAGGGATATGAGGCGAGGGGGTCCTAGTGGTCAAGGAAGGGAGTGGAAAGGACAGATGGACGCACAACAGAGCAGTATCCAGGCACCCCCAGGCCATGCAGAAAGCCCTGATGCCCTCATCACCCCTGCAGGCCAGCGCTGAGAGTTGTGGTAGGTCTCTGGGGATCTGCCCCATCTCTGCCACCTCCAGCGTACTCTTTTCTCCCCAGGATGTCCAGCACTGCCTCCACCCAAGCACTTGAGCCTGTACCACTGTGAGAGACAACCTAAGGAAGGGGACAAAGAGACACCCCCCCCAAGGGCAATACCTCTGTGATGGTAAGGAGGAGGACAGCACTTTGGGCAGGACCCAGCAGGGACCCTCCTGCCTCCCTGGGGTGCCCAGCATGTATGGTTCTTTGCCTTATTCCATGTCCTTTCCTCAGGCTGGGAAGGGGCCATGGCAGCCTGCCCAGGTGGATGCAAGCCCCTAATAGTTCTCTGGGCTGGGGGTTGCAATGTGCATCGCTCCTGGGAGACTAGTGGGCTCTCCTTGCCCACCTGTCCTTGCATTCAATTTAATTCCAGCATGGCCTTTGCCTTCCCCTGATACCAGGCTCCCCCCATGGTGTAACCACACCACCGAAGCAGTAACTCCTCCGAGCAGCTGGCTGGGAAGGGCAGCAGAGGGACTGCGGAAAAGGGTCCAGAAGTTAGTGGGTGCAGTAGAAATCCTTGGTGCATTAGCTTGTGGAGCTGGGGCAGCAGTGATGGAGAGGACACCTGCTGTGGCCAGCCTCTTCAAATGCAGGAGATTTTTTTAAAAGCATGATTTTAAGTCGAAGTATTTTAAATATATGTGTATAGATAGAAGAACATACAGGTATATGTATGCATAGACAGTGGCCCACTGTACACAATTATATTCAGATGCACACATGGTGGCTTTTGCTCTATGAGGTACTGGGTTTTTTTGCCTCAACTTCTGGAGAGATTTGTTGGATATTTTCAGGTTTTTTCCTTACAATTCCCTCAGTTAGGAAGTCTCCTTTTTTCACTGACATTTAGATTCTCCCTTCTCTGCCTCCAAAAGCTAAGGGGAGCTTGAAGATAGCAGAAGGCTCCCACCTAAATGATGAGAGGGAGCAAATCTGCACTCACTTGAACAGCAGCATGCAAAATGCTATACAAAAGTCCAGCACCGTGTCCCAATAAGTACAAAATAACATTTTCACCTTTAACTATTCTTAGTACAGCAAACATTTTTTTCCAATATCCAAAGGCAGTTTCACATTAAATAGTGTGATTGATTTTATGTTGTTCACATAAAATTACATGTATCCTTTCTGCTATATGATTGATTAGATTCTCTTCTCGTTATTGGTGTAAGACATTTTAAACTATTCCTGTTCCTTTCCAGTAACTTTTAAGCACTCTTTTCCTAAAGATGAGGGATATCATGCTTGTTAAAAAAAAAAAAAAATTTCAGTGGGACACCCTACCTCACATCAGTTATTAAGCTACTGCAACCCTGTTCCTATAAAGAAAGTACAGTTCTACTTTACTGTGCTGTGTGTCCATGCTCAAAATTAAACTGCCTGCAATCTGTTGTCTAAAATTTATTCCAGCAGAAAAACTGGATTTCATGAAACACCCATTTCTTCCTAGAAAAACATCTTATTCAAAGCTTAAGTTACTAAAAATAAAATTTCAGAGCACTCCAAACTATTTTAATAAAGGTATTTTTAATTTTACTTTCAAAAACTGAAGCTTTTTCCAGATAACAAAAATCCCTTTTTCAAACAAACAGGCTGAATACTTTGTGCCCTACTCCTACTTCAGGGTCTGGCCCACAGCAACCCAAAGCATCGGCCACACTGACCGCAACACTCCCGTGAGACTAGACTTGCAGAGTGGTGCCCCAGTGCTGGAAGACTCCCTGACATACCAGGTAATCCCAGTAACTCTGGCCTGGGACAGCCTTGCAAAGTGGGTGACAGATGCTCTGCCAGAGGGATAGGAAATGACTGGAGACATTGTCCTTCATTTGTCATTTTTCTACCTTACTCTCTTAGCAGCATTGTCTTTCTTTTGCTTAAAAGTCCCTCCAACCTATATCCTTGTGGCCAGCACACGTGCCCAGCACCAGCCCCAAAGCAAGCAGCAGCAGCAGCATCTGCCTTGGTGGGTATTTTAATGAGCAATGAAGTGGTCTCACAAGTGGTACCTCCAGCCTCCAAGACCTTCAGCATAGGCAGGAGGAGCACCAACACTGAGGCTGTGGGCAAATCCTCCCACCTCCCAAAGGCCAAACAGCCCTGGTAAAAGAAGTTTACAAGCTTAAGGCACTGCCAGGGAGAACTAGGAAATACTAGCACCTGCTGTGATGCAGCCTGGCAAGAAACTTAAAGTAACAGCATCCTTTGCCATAGTATTCCTTCCATTAATTAAAAGGGTTAATTTTGAAAGCAATGACATTCAGGCCATCTGGAGGACTAATTTTATGAATGCACTAAGGAAACAATTTCTAGCTCTCAGCAGTACCAACAAGAGCTACACTGCTCTCATCACCCTAGAAGTGGTTGAAAGCTTGATGCGTTTGCCCTCATGCCATTTGTTTCAGAACAGAACAGGAGAGGAGGATCTTTTTAGGAAGCAAGTGAATTATCAGGATAAGGAAATTGAGCTGGTTTCGACTGGTTTCTGGAAAATAAACCCAGAAGGTGCTGTTTAGTGCCCAAAAGGGTCTAATAAATAAGTTTGCTTATTTTCAAAAAACTCTAGGCTTGCGATTGCATCTCCCCCACATCCTTGTCATCTTGCTCTTCCCCAGCCCGGTGAGAGTCATCTGTGAGAACTGGGGAAGATGGAGAAGGAAATCAGGACCTCCACTTACAGATGCCACAGCCCCTTTACCATCAGGAGTGGGCTTCACCCACCGGGATCTGCCTGGGATGCCTCTCCACGCCGCCACTGGGGAGCAGCAGAAGGCTGCAGGAAGGCTCTGCCTTGTCGTCCTGCTCTTCCCAGGCTCTGCCAGTTATCCGTGAGACCTGGGGAGAACGGGGAAGGAAATCAGGACCTCCACTTGCAGATGCCATAGCCCACGCCCAGCCTTACAGCACCCCTGTCGCACATCCCACCTTCCAGCCTCACAGGCTGCCACCACACCCTGCTAAAAGCTTCCCTGCACCCTCCGCTGAGGAGCTGGGACAAGACGATACAGACTCTGCTAGGAGGCCAAGCCCAGGACAGGATGATGGGGGGAAGTCTCCTAGCCCTGGTAGCTCTGACCTGGCTCTGAGGCTCTGATTCTTCCACCTTGGAAGGAAGCAGGAAGGAAAATCAGCGTCAGCTCCCATCAACACGGCAGAAGCATCTCCCCAGGGTCGCAGGCATGCAGGTCTCTCTGGGGGATAGCTGTGCTAGTGGGACATTAGGGGCCTCCCACTTGGTGACACACATGCTCAAGTGTGTGCATATATACATACACATATATAGATGGAAGCATATATAGATTCACACACACCTATATGGATGTTGAAGGATTGTTTCCAGTCCTTTGATACCCTGCTCCACTGAGGTGTCTCCTGCCAGACAGGTCCATGAGGTCAGTTTATCCTGGACACGATATTTAAAGCAATGTGAAGTTCTGCTGTCCCCCCTTGCTGCAGGTTATGGCCAAGAGTGTGGGAAGATGGGCAACCCACCCATGAGCAGTTGCACAGATGGGCGAGGTTGCCTGCAAAGACTAAGCAAAGCCGTGGCTGGATAAGGGGCAGTGTTCACTGCTGCTTATAATGACTGCAGATTGAATTCATCATTATGGATGTCTTGTCAGCTCTCATGGGCAGTGGCTGACCCTTCACTGTATCCTCTGGCCTCATCTCTGTGTCCCACCATGCTTTCTGGCACAGTGCCTCCACTCTTCACAGCAGCCACACACACTTCTTGCTCACCCCTCCAGCCAGTCCTGCTTTCAGCCAAGCTGCCACCTCACACCAACACATTTCTACCCTTCATGACCAGGACCTGGCAGGTCCAGTTGGGACCAGGAAACCTGGAGGCTCCTTACCCCAGAATAACCAGCTGGCCACACCTTGCTTTTCCCCAAACAGAAGTAAAACTGTTTGCAAAAAAAAATGGCAGAGGTCATCCTTTCTATTCTGTTTTTCCATCCTCTACTTAATAGCTCCAAGTTCCTCCTTGCCCATACCCCGTCTCTGGTTCTGCATTCAACACACAGAGTGAACACCCCTGGCAAAGACGCATTCTCACTGTGTCCCTTGGCTGAGCTCATTACCTAACTGAGTAAAAACCCAAATAATGAGAAAAGGTCTTCCTCTTCCAGAAGCAGCGAACCCAACATTGCTCCAGCATCACAGATAACTGTTAGCATCACATCACTGTTTTTAGCTGCTTACTAAGGCATACCAAGAAAAAGAATTGTCTTTATCATCTCTTCTCTAGATGCACGTAACTTCACAAGAAAACATCTGATTCATCATTGCTTGGAAAGTTAACCTGGCTTTAACAGGCCCCCAGAAAAGTTCCTCCCCACCCAGCTTTGACCAGATTTCTTTTTTTAGACAGGAATTTGGCTTTCTGATTTCTAACTGTCTGCAGATTTTTCCTCCTTCTCTATGTATTGAAGGCTGCATCTGCACTTGACCACTGCTGCTAGGCTCAGCCAGAGCAGGGACCAGCTCATACACATCATGGCTTCTCATCCAACTTGCCCATGCACATTCCCTCCATGAACATCATGGTGCAGGTTGGGATCTGGGTACACTCAGTCCTCACTGCCAGAAGCACGGTTGGTGTCCTAGACCAGGATGTCCTCCTTGACTCATGATATTGCCCTGGAGTCACTAATGCCTGCTTTCAGTGTTTGCACTAAAACCTCACCTACTTTGCTCCAGACCTGGGGCGACAGTGCAGCCCACTGCAATGTGAAGCACACGGTGAAGACACTCATGCAGGAAGCAGCAGCAAACCTCATCTCTGCCAGCGCTTCCAGGGTCACTTCTTTAATGACTCCAAGCAGTGCTGAGAGCTGCAGACAGACAAAAGGCAGCTATAAAACAGGCCAATCTGCCCTCCTCTCAGGCTATCACAGCAGATCTTACTTATTGCCAGTGAGCAATAAAGCATTATAACCCTGGGACAGCCTGTGCTCCACACATCACCTCCCTTTCTTGTTCCCCAAGGAGCTTTCAACAAAATTAAGGGGGAAAAAAGCCACAAAGAAAAAGAAATGATGCTTAAGGAGGAGAGAGAGAACTGGGAAAACATGCAGTTCTCCCCGAAACCTCACCCAGGTTCCAGTGATCAGCATTTCTTGAACCAGACAAGTTGTCTCCATCTAATAGCCCTTGATGGCTTTTTCTTCAAGGTATCCCTTTTTGAACTCTTGCAAACCTCAATATCCCACAGCAGGGACTTCCTCCTCTCAGCTCTGCATTGTGGGAAGAAACCAGCTCCGCTTGCTTCCTTGTAACAGGACGCCCAAGAGCTTCACCTGGTGAAAGACAATTCCTCCTTGCCCACTCACAGCTGTACCTCATCTGTCCTCTCAAGGCTGAGGACCCTACCCTGTTCCTGATGTAGAAACTATCCCAGACCTTTAAAAATCCTTGGTGCTCTCCTCTGGCACTGGGGAGACCATAGTTGTGCAGAGCATCTGAGACATGGTCACACCCTGGCTACAGATACACTGCTGCAAGCGGCATTTCCATTTTGTTCCTTTCCTAGCCATTCCTAAGGTCTGTCTCAGACATGGTAGGGGTTAATCCATTCCTTGGCATCCCGACAGCTGCAGCTAGCAGCCAGGTGCCTGTGAAAGAGGGCATCCCTGCTGCTGGCACAGACCTGCACAGCTTCCTCTTGATGGTGTGCTCTACTGGGACGTGCTGTGGCCAACCCTCACTCTTCAGCCAGAAGAGGGGCTTCTCACCTTGCACCATGGGCTTGGGTTTGAGCACAAACCCAGTGCAAATCCCAGATGTAGGATTTCATGTACAGGAGTACTCCTTGCATCTCTGCTTCTACCATGCAGTGAGTTGCCACCGAGTTACCTCAACCTGGCGCACACAGAGAGAGATGACAAGACCAGGTTAGCGCTGACCCTGAAAGTTCTCCCATTGCCTTGCAGGATGCTGCTCTTCAGTATCAGCCCTTGCAGTCTGGCATCACCATGCAGCCCCTGCTGCCAAAGTCAATCACCAGCAGCTGTTCCTCTTACCTAGCAGATACCAGGAAGGTGGGCAGTTGGAGCAAGAAGGGCATCAGTCCAGGCAACTACAACTATTTGCTATTGTAGGGCCCACGTTTTGCGATGGGCTTTGTTTGAGTGTCTGTTTGCCTTGAGTCTGGAATGAGCAGAGAAATCCCAATGCTCAAGCAAAAGGGAGGAGCACTCTGGGAAGATTCGTGGGAGCAAGAGATGTAGGCAGGGTTGGTATTCCTCCCTGGAATAACACTGCCTAAATCCTACTGATTGCAAAAGTCTCATGCAGGATGAGCATTTTGGCTTTATTTCATGATTCATGGCAGCTTTGCTCTCTGCCAGATCAAACTGCACCACACACTGTTTTACACTGACGGGGCTTTTAGCCCCATGCAACACACAGCCCCATGCTGCTGCCGTACTGTCCAAAAGCAGGCACCCGGGGAGCTGGGGCTGTGTCCAGAGCATCTTGCTTAATCCCACGAATACCAGTCCCCACAAAAATAGAAACAATCGCCTTCTCACAGAGGAGCTTGCTGTATCAAGTTTCTAGTGCTCACAGCAACCAAGATAAATCAGTATTATCTTTGTGGCTGGTAGATTAAAGGGTTTCTTTCCTGTAATGTTAAATAAATGAGGGGATTTTTTTGTGTTTTGGGGAGGCAGGGGGTTTGGAGTATCTCCTTACCTTTATGACATATTGCGCCCATTTAATTTTTTGCATTGATGACACGGAAAGTGTGCCTGAAGCCAAAAATGGAATGTGTTTGCCATACATGGCAAGTGTGTTGGCAGAGAGAGGCTGGTTCAGCTAATCAAGCAGCCCGCATTATTTAAAACAATCCTAAACCTCCAGCGGGCCCTGCAGTTAGCACATCATCTCCAGGGCTCGGCATCTGGGACAATGCTGCCTTGGCAAACTCAACTGGGATGAGACTGGGAAACAAGCGGAGGAGAGAGCCCTGTAGCCATGGCTCTGACACTGCCCCAATTTTCATATAAGAAGTATTCAAATGGGCTTGCCAAGACTGCTTTGGAGGCTAGTCTCCCATCTCAGGGCAGGGTTTTCATTTCCAAGATGTAGTCTTTCTTTCATTTTACTGCCAGAATTTTAATCAACTTCAAATGAATAAATGCAAAAGATTTGCCTACACGCTCACTACTGCTCACTGTAACTTCATCTTGTCTCAGGTGGCTGTTGGTAAGACGCCCCACCAGCTCTCCCTGGAAAACCTGAGGGAAGATTTTTAAATCTCCTGTAATTTGGCCTGTCTGTTCAAGCGGGATGCCCAGAAGCTACTGAGGTCCTGATTTTTAAGGTGTGCAAGGCCTTTCTCAGAGACTGGCAGTCTTCCCAGGAGGTGCCCAAATGCACGGGGAAGCGCTGACATCCACTCTCCGGAGCACAGCCGCCTCTCGGGAAGCGGGCAGTCTCTGCATTTTCCCTTCAGAGCAATGTGGGAGTGTCAGCACCGAGCATTTTGTTGGCCCTTGGAGGGACTGTGCCACTAAGTCCTGGGACATAAAGCGCTGCACTCATTTTCTTCTTTTAGGGTGGCACCCTCTTTCATTCCTCCCAGCTCACTCTGGTTTAACCCCTTTTCCTACAAGCGGGGGTTGTTTGACACTGCCCATTCAGTCTGTGGGTCCCTTTCTCAAAACCTTTTAAACCCACAGGTCACAGCAAGCCATAGGTCAACATTAGACCCAAGCATAAAGGTCTCCAAAACACCCCGGTTCCAGGAAAATCAAGCCCAGTAGAGGCAGGAGACATCCCGGTAGGACCTCCCTTCATCCCTGGAGTGCCGTCAGCCAAAGACATGGAGCAACAAGGCAATGTGAGCGGCTGGCTCTGCTCTCCATGAGACCATTTGCTTTTCTCCTGCCCTGAGCACCCTCGGCATACGCTCTTGCCACCGCAAAGGAAGAGCTTTGCAGGGAACGCTAGGCTTGTGACCTTCAGCGCACCTCTTTCCTGCAGTGAGTGGATACTGCCAATTCCTTTGGAAAGCCCTGGGGCTGGCTGTAGCAGCATGTCTACTGCAAACTAGAGCTCTGGGCAGCCACAGATTGCAGCATCTTGCACGAATGCATGACCTGGCTACTTTTTTTCTGGGAAACAAAGACATGTGAACCTTGGGACCATGACTATTGGGCTCTTGCTTCCTATGAGTGGAGCTGCGCTGATCCAGCCAAACATGTTCCCCATGGCCTTGTGGCTTTTTGGGAAGTACCAAGGGGCAGATGACGCTGACACAAGCAGACAGTGCTGCCTGAGCTGGCTGGGAGGGAGATGGGGAGGGTACATGGGATGCTGTCATGCAGGAGATGCTGGGTGTGATTGGCATTGCAACCCACATGGTTGGGGGGAGAAGCTGTCCTGAGCAGGCTGTGTGGTGTTGAGATACCAGGGTAAGGACAGGGCAGACCAAACTCTTCAGCATGTGTGAGCCGTCCACATATCTAATGTATGCCAGGATGCAGATTGCCTTATTCATGAAGAAAACACACGTATTTAACCTAGCATCCACCATCACAGCCCCCATCTCCAATTAAGGCTGTCCCAGGCCCTCTGGGGAGATGATAAAGGCTATAGGAGATGAAAGGTAACAGGGACAAGCTCAAGGGCTGTGAAACTTCCTCCCCCATTAGCCTCACACGCATATAACCTGCCAGGCTGTTTGGTTTTTCAGAGATAACCCTGGGGTTACACGCTCAGGAGCGCAGTCTGTCTGAGCCTGCCACCGCCTCCCAGCCTTGGTGAGAGCCCCAAGCCCAGGCAGCCTCCAGGGCAGAGCGCAGCACAGCACGAGGACCAGAGGGCATGGTAAGTAACTGTGGCTTATTTAAACAGCCCCAGCCTGGCAGCAAAAGGTAAAACAGCAAGAGTGAGACTTTGGCAGCTTTTGGCCTTGCAGGACTACCACGAGACCAGCTGCCAGATGTTTCCTCAAGCGCCCTGGCTACCTCCGGAGGAAGGGGTGAAGTAAGGTGCTCAGTCTCAGTGCAGACACCCGGGGTTCAGCCCCTCCGGGGCTGGCGTTACGTAGTCACTGCTGAGCCATGCCAGCCTGGCAGGGCACAGGCGCTTTGTCCCGAGGGTACCTGAGAGGCGATCAAGCACCTGCCAAGGCCTGGCCGCGTCCCAGCAGGATGCCGGGGAAAGGCTTCTTCACAGAGCGGAGTCTGACCCCCCTAGCCACCTGGGAGGGACACAGGAGCCTGGCAGCTCCTCTCTCCAGCTGCAGCTCAAGGCCTGGCAGGGGGCTGCGTTGACTTTGCGCTCCAGGGCTGTGCAGGGACGTGTACAGAGCTCACCACTCTGCACAGCAGCTCTTCTCAGAGTAAATCCGGGACTTCAGCCCTGAAGCTGGCAGCGCTCACAGCACACCGCCTCCATGTGATCGGCGGCCAGCACAGACCCCACAGCTACCCTCCTGCTCCACATGCAACGAGGGCAGAGGATGCTGCAAGCCAGGCAGGGAAAGGCCCCACTGGGTCTTGTAATATGTGCCACCTACCACAGGGGAGCTTCAAGACCCTTCCTCAGATCCCCTATTTCACCATCACATTCCCGTCATCGGGCGAAGCAGCAGGGCTATTCCCATCAGCTCAGCATTGGGCAGAGTTAAGGTGATTTAGTCTGAAATTCCTTGATGCTCCATTTCTGGCTTTTGGAGCCTACTCCCTGGCCATGCTCAGTTTCCTGCACTTCTGTGGAGATAGTAAAGCTTTCTACTGCTACGTTCAGCCCTTGTTTCACTTTGCTCTTGAACGCCACTACAGGGTAGAGAGAGATAGAGAGAATGGAAACATAGCGGGCCAGTAGCAGAAAGAAGGCGGCTGGGCAACTGTCTGCAGCTGATTTCCCAATAACTCTGCGTGAGTTTGGGGAAAGGATTGATGCCAGAGGATTTGCGGTGTGTTTACATTGCATCTGCACTGGGTATGGAACAGGCACTTTTACTCAATGGACTCTTTGCCAGCCTTTCAACCACCTCTGCAGAGCTGGGACTCCCATGTTCCTCTTGCCATTTGCAAGGAGGGAGACATGGGTTTCCGCTGCCATCCCCCAGGCTCGCCTAGAGGAGAAGTCTGGGTTAGACTAAACTCTGTGCCAACAGGGACCCGGAGGAAAGGGCTGCACAGAGGCACTTGCTTAAGACGCAGCTGCCTGTGCCTGAGGCGGATCAGCAGCGACCTCCCAGGGAGTCCCGACAGCCAGGGAAAGGGAAACCTTGCAATCCCCAGAGGGATGACAGGGAGGCCACAGTGCGGCTTGCTGGAGGCAACTTCTGGAAGACATTTGCTCACCATGCTTGTTTGAAGCCTGGAGTTAAGATTGAACTAATCAGACATTAGCCCTGTGCACCCCAAAGAGCACCTGCCACCAACACAGGGGACTTTGCAACAATATCCACGGAGCACACATCTTTGTTGGCCACAACTGCTCAACGTGAGCACCTGCTCGCTTTTTCCTCCAAACTGAGTCCAGGCTGAGACTGAAAGGCATTAAACAACTGAAAAAAATTTGGAGGGAGCTTGAATATCTTTTTTCACAAGATGAAAGGGAGAGCAAGGTTAGGACACAGTTTACTTACAGGTTAAAAAATAGTTTCCAATAGTCACATGGCCACGCAGTAGCTGGCTGCCACTTTGTTTGGCGCTGGGCTTATCTAGCATGCTCCTCCCGGACAGCCCATGCCTGTCTCTTGCAGTCTCTAGCTTACCCCAGAAAGGGATTTACCGCATGCTGGGGCCCATAGATCAAGATATCTCAGATGACCCAGTAAAAGAGCTCAGGAAAGCTCAGGGGCCTCTTTTGGATGACCTTCGGTCGCTGTCGGACCTGGTCACTGAAACAGAAACTGGGTCACAACCTCTAGTAAGAGGAAAACTCATCTGGCATAGAAAAGGCAAACCACGAGGGAGCCTCCAGTTGCTGCTCCAGTTTTTGGAGCTGAAACCTGACTTTGATCTGCCCCTGAACTTACACCTTGCTCTGACACCACCGTCTGCACTGGCATTGGGTCAGACGCTTCAGCCCAGACTCCAGATTGCCTGTGGGCAGGACGATGATAAGCACCACCGCAGAGTCCTGTGAGACATGGAAACTTATGAAAACCATCTTTTCCCCTGTCCCTGTGATGTTCCCTAAACCAGGCCAGCACAGGAGCAACCCATGATGAGAATGCTATGGCTGGCTGTGCCTCCAAAACCTCACCCAGGGAGGCAAAGGCTGAGGCTGGGGAACTTGGAAGGGCAACAGGGAGAGCTGTGCCCCACCATGGTACCTGGGACATCCTGGAGGGAGGCCAGGGAGGGCCGTGCAGCTTCTAGGGTCCTACCTTGGTGGCCTCTTGGATGACATTCTGACAGCAATGCTTTTGCATTTGAAGCACGGCGCACGTGCCGCACAATTCGAAGGGCTACCTGGCACTCTAGGAAGCGATAAGAAACACAGCTGGCAAGCAGCTGGACTGGGCAAAGCAGTGCAGTGTGCGCGGCTCAGAAGGCAGGACCACTCCTCATCACCCAGGGGTTCCATGGAGGCCAGCTCAACCTCTGGGGACTGCCTGGGAGAATGAGTCCTCTCCTCTTGCAGCTCCGTGTAGGGCAGGCAAAGGACAGACTCCGCAGTGCCTTTGAGATGCAGCGCATGTCACTCACCCCATGCGAGTCTCCTCAGGAGTGAAATGTGACACTGTGCGTGTGGGGCAGGTGTCACCTCCTTGCATACCAAGCCCCACTGCCCCAGCCCATGTGTCCATATGAGGCATTCCCCAGCTGCCCTTATCACTATTTCAGGACCACTTGAATTCCTGGCTCTTATCAGGCTTTTTCTAGACACGTTAGCCCTTGAGCTCAAATGCCATTAGGCCACATCTGGGCCCTTCCCTGCCCATGCACAGAAGCTGGGGTGCCAGAGTTGACATAAAGGGCAGCTTTTGGATGATAAACTGTTTTTTTTCCTCAGAGGATCACAGAAATCACAGACTCTCAGGCTGCTATTTCTCATGGCCCTGTTTATTATCAAGCAGAGACTCATTTCACCTGCCACAGGGCAGGCATCTTTGAGTTTTCCACCAGTGCCCTCGCTGCCGATCCCAACTCTCCCAGTATAGGGCGGTTGGAGTTACCAGTGCTGCCCAGGTTCTCCAGCTGAAGCACATGGGTGGGGAAGCATCATCTCAGGACGGCCATCACTACCTGTCCTCACAGGTGATTTCAGGCTATTTGCAAACCCCAGGAGCATTTCTACATGGGAGCCCTTGGGTAGGGAGGAGGAGTTGGGCAGCCTTGCTCTTTGCTCTGCAGCTGTCCCTCTGCCGGTAGGATTTTGCCTTCTGTGAAGATTTCTAGGGAGAAATTCCAACACACCTGTGACACTCAGCAAGCTTTTTTGTAAGTCCTTAAGCTCAAATGTGGTCCATTTCCCCCTGCACATAAGGAAGAGTGGGCTGCAAAACAAAGGAAGTCCACTAAATAAATAGGATGCACGCTTGTGCAGATAAGACATGCTGGGGGCCAGCAGCACCGTGATAGGCAGCCATCAGGCCCGTGACAGACTGTTCACTGCAGCGTCTGTACCGGATGGGGACATTGTCTGCTTTGCAATGTTGGTGTCAAGTGTCCTCCCTGCCCTGAGGCAGCTGCCTCCAACCCTTTATTTAGAGATTTATTTTAAATATATTATTTAACTTTAGAAATCTCTACAGTTTGCTTTGCACTCAAGTCTTAGTTTGCAATTTATGCTTTATATTTTCTATTACAAATTGGATATTGTAGATATGTACAAGCAAATTTATTGCCATATAATAGATAAATACATATTTTCATATTTACAGATATCTAATGAAACATATGCCCACCCCCCATTACCCAGACTGCAAGGCAGCAATGAGCCAGGAGTACTGATGAACTTGGCCCCCAGCTGATGTGAGAGCTGCGGCTGAGAGCAGCCAAGCACGGACATGCGGAGCCAGCTCTGTGATCAAAGCCCCTGGGTTAACCAGGGGCCACCGATTGCTATTTATAGCTGCCTTAGCTCACGTTTAAGCAGAGGCTTTAAATAGCTCGGAGGCAGTTTGGGTGCCAGGGTAGCTCCGTCCTGCACGTGCGGCACGTGGTTCCTTGCATGAGAATGGTGCAAAGCCCCAGTTGTGCTATTGCACAGGCTGGATCAGGCCCTGGCTGTCAGGGAGGCCACAAACAGCTGGGGTTAAGCTGTTAATCAAACAGTACTTGATTATTTGATTTGATTGAGCTAACTCTGCCTACCTTCTGGAGGACCCAAGCATATCCCTTACCTGAGCAAACCCCACCACAACGACGACACTAGTGACTGTGGGACCGAGGGCTACAAAGGTTGTCCCAAAACTGTCAAACAGCTTAAACCCAGCTCAGGCAGCAACAACCTGAGCTGCATTAGGCCTTGTAAGGACGCCCATGGAGGATCCAACCAGCAATGACCTTTACGGAGGGGAAGTTGGAAGACTGGACTTGGAGTCATTTCAAGACCACGCAATCAAACAGAGCCGAGAAAGCTGGCAGGGTTTGCGGTGGGTCAGCCCTCGTGGGGCAGCCAGCCTAGCTATACAGCCCTTCTCCAGGACGTGACAGCACCTTCCTGTCTCTGGGACATGCTGACGATGAGATCTGAAGCGCTCTGCAAGTCTCAGATGATAAGGTTACAGTAACCAGCTTCAGAAAACACAGCATTTGGTCTTTTCCAGGCTGTTGCCACACTGGGAGCCTGAACGTCACAGGAGACTTTGTGTTCTCAAGTGACCCTAACACGAATGGAAATAATTAGTGCAGAGAGTTTGGTGCTGCCTGCAATTTTTCAGCATTGCGTTATGAATTTTGATGGAGCAGTACTGCATAAAATTGGACTAATGCAGTGGGGATCAAAGTATTTTTGAAAGACTAGGAAAGATGGCCTATCAGTGGAGACCAAGTGGCATTTGGCTTTCGGAAAAAACACCTGAGTTATCATTGCAGTTCTGGAGGTGAAAAAAGATCAAAACCTAAGACAGCTCAAAATCTGTGCGAGCAGGTTTCTTTTTTCTCTGCAACTGAAAAGCTCAACAGTAGATGATGTTCTGCTCTTTGAGCTTATTTGAGCATAAGGGATAACGCTGAACTCTTACATCTTCCCATGCACATCTTTGTGCAAGAGTGTGTCCATGCAAGTACATGTGTATGTGTGTGCCTACATATACATGAGAGTCACAGTGATGCCCATGTTGCTGTCCTCTTGCACAAGACACGAAAAAGCAATATTGCATACACTTCCTTAATCAAAAAACAGTCACCAAGCAGCTTGTTTTACTTTTGGTAGGGGGTTGCATTTTCTTTATGCTGGTTTTCAGCCACTGCAGAATCCCAGTGGCTGCTGCTGAAGGCTGACAGCACACTCCTCTTCCGTGTGCCATCCCATGCAGCAGAGGGAAGCGGGGCAGATCAGAGATGAGCAAAGACTAGAGGAGGAGGGATGAAGGAGACAGCCAAAAATGCTCGCAGGCTCCATGGGCTTGGGACATGTGCTATTCCCAGCTGTCAGCACTGGAACGCTGCTTACCGTACCATCCGATGGCCTGACTTCCTCCTCCCCAACCAGAGCCAGCGGCAGGCTTCCTATGAATAACTAGCCTGCTTTCCAGGTCCCGTCAGAGTTATTCCTGCACTGGGTATGTCTCTTGTCTGCAGGCACATTTCTTAAATTCTGCTTCATCCAATCCAAGTTTAGAAGTCCTTGCTGTGGTGCAAAGATGCAGTGCATAACCAATTCCTGCTAGGTACAGATGAGATTAGCTAGATCTTGCAAGATCAGGCAGGGAGAGAGCTATCTCTGTAGGATACTAAGCACTCAGGAGAGGAGGCAATGCCAAGCTACCTGCAGACAGTGGAGGTATTGGTATGCACCAAATCTGGGATCTCAAGTGACCTACTTACCTGCATTTAATGTGCAACTTCAGAAGTACAAGAACCAGAGAGGGGTAATTTTTGCTAGCAGTCAGTTTCTGCAAGAAGGAAACTTCAAGCTTCTGGTTAATTGGGTAAATCCTTGGATATCACCAGTTTTTTTTTCCTGGGATTAAATTAAAACTTCCAAATAAAAAGGCCAAGTTACACTTGAAAAACATTTTCAAAGAACGCAAAGGCTGATGATGGGAGTAGCTCTAGCTGATCTCCTTCCCCAGCACCCTCTGCTCAGCTCTTGCCTTTACTGTTGACATTGCCTTTGGTACTTGCTTGAGATACCATTTAAAAATCAGGCATCTTGGTCCTGCTGATTTTCAGATTCCCTCTATAGTGAATGCACAGAGATAGGCAAGTCCGGAAAGCAATGGATCCCATCTTTCATTGATTCATCTTACGATGAGACAAAATGCTTCATGGAGGGACTGACCATTCTCTGCTGCAGCAGAGAGAGCCTGGATACTGACAGAGGCTCAGCTGAAGGCCATAAATCCCTGAAAGGAGCTTAGGATCATATTTATCATCAAGAACTACAGGCACCCCTCAGTCTGGCCTTTTCTCTCTCAGCCTTCATCAGCATACAAGTGACTTTCAGGCAAAGCACAGTCTCTCACGTAAAGATAAGCCCTCTGAGTCCCCAGGCCTGGGTACATGCAAGTTCCCAAGACATCTGCCCCACCAAATAAGGTTTGCAGTCTTTTTAGGGCACCGGAGTTAAAATATACATTGCTTCACTATGACTTGTGCATCTAGGGCAGATCCAAGTCCAGCCAGTTGGACACTTGTGTGGTGTAAACAAGCCAAGCTGTCAATGCAGCTGGACGGATTCAGCCTGCCTGAGAGGAGCTGAGCATCCCTCGGTCTCTGCAATCGCATCAGTGTATCGATGGAAATAGCCCTGATTCCTTTTAAAACTCTCGCCCCTCCAGCCCTTGCTGTCCCTTTCCTGCAAGAGCACACAGGGAATTTGGAGGATTTGAGGTTCTAGTCCAGGCTGTGTCTTTATGCTCCTTGCTCCCTTCGTGTAGGAAGGCAGGTACTCCTTCAGACAATTTTTTTTTTTCTTAACACTTTGTATCTGCACAGCCAGGTATGCCTGGGTTCAAGCAAACAGCAGAAGGGATGGAAAACCACCGTGTTTCTCTGCATCAACTGAAGCGTAACAAAGAAAATTTTCTGGGAGGTCAAGCCAGACATCTCCGCACTGCACGTTCACTAGGGCAAGGGACGCTCTCCAGAAAAAAAAGTAAGGACGAGTACAGTTGTTGCACTGCTTTGTGCAATCTTGGGGCACACAACCAACCTCCTTTCTTTTGCTATGATTTTTCCAGGACTTCACTGATGGGAATGAAATCTGTAGACTGCATGAAGGCAAGGTCTTGGAGCAGCTCTCTGAAAAGAACATCATAGATGTTGAGAAAGCAGGAGATACCCTTCTTTTCTTGGAGCAGCTCACCCACTCTTGGGTTCCAATCTCAGGGGAAGATGTTGTTTTAAGCTGGTACCCTGCATATAGTGCCTCACCTTAGTACCACTGTAACATTTTTGACAAGCACGTTGTATGCCTGGCCGAGGACTTACCTCTTTGTTGTTGCCTGTCATGTGGTTGCTCTACTGTCATTTTGTCTTTGTACTGCCCTTTGGGCATTTCCTTCACTGGAAGCCCATTCCCTTTTTCTCTGAGGGCAGCAGCTTTCCTTAAGGCATTTGTAGTAACTTATTTGCATTCATCCCCTCCCCCATAACCTCCCTTTTTTGCAAGGATTTTCATGGTCTCTCTTGCTGGGCATTTTTATTATTAAGAACCATAGTTTTATACTACCCAGTCTTTTTCTACAACAGACAGTACCAGGCCAGGCTTTGCATCTGGCCCCACACGATCTTCTCTGTGCACGTTGGGCTGAAAGGGAAGGTGCCACGGTCTTCAGCAGAGTACTCAGGGCAGGGTACATGTTCCTCAGGGTTCTTGACCATGCGCATACGAGATCCAAAGGGAGCCATGCCAAGGTAAATATCCTACCTCGGGCCTGCAGCCAATGTACTGAAGTAACTCCTCATTTCTGGACAGAGCCAGGAGAAGCAGTGGGGCCTCTGCCTCGGAGCACAGCTCCCCAAAGTGCAGTCAAGAGCCTTAACTGAGAGCGGGATTTCCTTTGATACCAGGGCACACTGAATGCTCTTTGCTTAACTTTCTGGGATGGCCACAGGAGTTTGAGACCTATGGAAATAAAAGAGGGGAATCCCGTCACCCAGCAGGACTTCTCAAGTCTTTTCTTTGGTGGAGCTGTGTTTGCTGTGACCCTACAGGAGCTGGACAGGGGCCTAGGACCACAAGGAGCTCCCAAGCAACACACATCAGACCTCAGCACGCAGTTGCAGCTGAGACCAAGTTGGCAGGTGAACCGTAGAGCTAGAGAAGCCTTGTTTCCTAGAGATTTCTGTCATGCTGTCCCTCTCCCGCTTCCGTTATCCCAGCTTTCTCCGCCGCTCCAAGACCAGCCCCATGACACGTGCTACAGCTCCCCAAGGGGCTGCCAGTGCTGGCTGGCCAGCTGCTGCAGACACTGACTGGCCAGCGGGCCACTGCAGCCAAGCCTCACTCCACTTCTGCTCGGCGAGGTTGCTCACTGGGTCTCTCCCCACCAGCTGTTGATTCTCACAAAACTTAAAAGGGGTCTGTAAGCTTCCCACCCCCCTGTCAAGTGTGGCTGAAACCCACTGGTACATTGAGAAGGGACGAGGGAGGTCTGACGGCCAGACAGACACCCAGCTCAGCCATGAATACGTTCTTTCTGGAGGATGGCAGGTCATGCTGCTGACTGCCACTGCTCCCGGGGCACTGCTCCCACGCCCCCGGGGCCCCTCCCTGGCCTGGGCTGCCTCTCCTGCCGTGCCCCAGTGCTGCCCAAAATAGCCTCTTCTGTTTCAGTCAGGCTTTTCCTCCCTGGCCCTCAATGACAAAAATTACTCCAAAATTAGTTTCTCTCTTCGCATTTTGATAAAAGGCAACATCTGATTAAAATTACTTCAGAGTTATCCTCTGTTAGCCTTGTCACAGGCAGGTGGACTTTAACAAAAACCCTCCTCTGCTTGGCACAAGCATCGCGGCCTGGCTCAAAGGCAGCAGCAGTTTCTCAGCAGTGATGATTTGGAAATTGCTAGCAAGCGCCAACGTTGCAACAGGATCAGCCGCCCCACCATGGCG
>NW_009213580.1:0-216 GCF_000690835.1 Fulmarus glacialis | reverse complement strand
CCCTCCCCCCAGCCGCGCTGCCGCAGTTGGGTGCGGAGGTGCAGGGGGCTGGAGCCTCCGTGCCCATTGGCAGCAATGGGGAACGGCAGCCGGGGCGGTGGGGAGAACAAGGTAGCAGGAGGGGGCTGCTAATCTGGGAGAGGGCACGAGGTGTGGGATGGGGTGCCCCGTGGCAGCAGCCCCGGCGCAGCTCCCTGGCCAGTGCTGTTACATCAG
>NW_009213579.1:0-38246 GCF_000690835.1 Fulmarus glacialis | reverse complement strand
TGCGTCAAGAAGTTATCTTCCACACACTCTGCAGTAAAAGCATAGGCCTCCACTGTCACATGAGTCGATATGCAGGAGAGAAAGGATCACGTCAACAACATTCAGATGCCTCTGACACGACATCCAGTCGTATAATGGGTGCATATTTAGGTGCAATGTGGTAACAGCTGAGGCCTTTGTGAGAAAGGTTGCAAGGAATGGACAGATGATTTAACTTATCAGACCACAAGCTGCTTTTTCAGAAGCATGGAAGAGTAAGAAAGAACAGATAATCCTCAAGGAGAGGAGGACTACAACGAGTAACTAGATTAATTTGGTGGGACCCAATTTGCAGACTCCTGTTTCTCCATCTTCAGAGAAAAGATGCTTAATGGATCTAGCTGCTTCACAGCAGCTTCCTAACAGTTCAAAGCTCCTTCATAAACAGGAAAGCTTTTATGACTAGGAGGTCTTATTTCAGTCTCCACAGAAGCTTTGAGTTTTAAGGTATCCAGACATCAAAAGACCAAGCAAGTTCAGTCAGAAGATTACATGAAACTAGGTCCGATCAATCCATACAAATATACTAAACAGATGCAGTAAACACTGCATAGTTCTATTTTGCTGTGGCAAAAAAAAAAAAAAAAAAAAAAAAAATCGAAGAACAAAGTTGCAGCTGGGATGCTCTGATCTTCATGCTCATGGTTGTGGAGAGTGTCATCACACTCAGTGTTACTGACCCAAATGTAACCCCCATTAAGTTTTATTAGGTAAAACCCACAGGGTTTAAAATGTGACCCTGCAAAAGTTTGCTTCAGAATCTGAGAACTCATAGCATGACCCTTGTAATAATTTAAATGAAGGTACAGATATGTTAACATGTCAAAATCAGCTAGACAACACAGTTATCACACCATGGAAATGGTGTTAAGAGTAGTCAAAGCCATGTTAATTTATCAAGAAGGAAACTAACTGTGACTGAGTTGTTCCATTAGACTTCCCTATTCTGCTAAATCATAATGCATACTGATTTCCCCAACCCCAAATTATCACAACTAAAATACAACACTACAGCCACCACATCAATAACTGGGACACACACACACACACAGACAGGGGGCAGGGAGAAGTTCCAAAGAAACTCCATACCTTGTTGATTAACGGTAGAAGATTTTACTTTGCGCTTGATTTGCTTCTCTTTCTCGGGATTTTCTCTTGTGGAGTTATTCCTAGTGTTATGACTGTAATCAGATTGACTAGGGATTGATACAATATTCTGGTTCTTGGAATGTTTGGTTGAATTCTCCAGTACTAGAAGGACAAAAAGAAAAAAAAAATTATTCAAATTAAGTAGTTTATACCACATTCAATCTTATCTGGCTAAAAAGGAAGTCATGTTCTACTACAAACAATTTGAATCACTGATCTAGAAGTGAGAAAGCTTCCTGGATAAAACAACATAGCCTAACTTGTTCAGTTTTCCTCTGAAGAACCACAAAGGCCCAGCAGCTTGAAAACAGAACCAGTCTTAACTGAGACACATACATTAGATACCCAAAAAGTAAGTTTTATGTTTAAAAACATTCACAGCTTAAGAAAAACAACTTGCCTGACTTTCCTGACCCTGCAGTAGTATTAGGCTTTGTAATTAAAGGCTTTATTGTTAAAGGCTTTGCTCCTGAAGAAGTAGATGGTTGCTCTGTAACAGCCACATCTGTTATTCCCCTATTGCTTCTAGTCCGCACAAGGGAAGACGTTTCAGCTGCTTTTCCATTCATCTGAGGTGGAGCATGTCTCAATGCTGTTGACCGTGCAGGTGCAGAAGATGAAGAGATGGCAGAAGTTTCTGCCTTCAGCTGAGGCTTTATTAATCTCCTCTTCCTTTCAGGGCTGCAAAAGGAGTAACAATTTGTATCCTGGATGACCACTTTTTTATTTTACAGGAATAAATAAAATTAAATGCTAGTGTCTGAGATCGTGGGAGTAAAACAATCATCTCTGTATGAAGTATGTTAAAAATATGATATTTACTGTGGAAATTCATGTAGTTGTGAGCCTCTGAAAAGTGAATCTTTACAATAAATGCTATAGTTACATGACAAAGCATAATGCCATCACTATCCTAACGATGCTGTTTTACTGTACATGTTTAGCAGTTATTTGAATTTTAAGCACTTACACTAGGATAGCTCTAAGTAAAGTTTAAAACTCTTCCACATCATAGGGACTTGCATGTCAAAGCTATCATTCTGCAATATAGGGAATAGTAAAGGAAGCATTAAGAAAAAAACCACACTAAGTTCTGCTGTTTAGGTATGTCAAACATGCGCAGCATTTCATGAATACTGTAAAGGAATTAACGTACCTGGATGCCACACTACTGGAAACTGAGCTGCTTCTACTTCTTTTTTTCCTTCGTTTCTTTATTGTATTTCTTTTATGAAACCGCAGGGCAGATTTATAATCCGATAAAATAGAACTTATGTGTTCTTCAAAGAAAGCAGAAAGGCGCAAACTCATGCTGTAGATCTAAAAAATAAAAGCCAGTAAACAAGCAAGTTTTATACTTTTCCAAAGCATCATTTTACTTACTTATCATTGAACAATAGCTAGAAGAAGAAACTGATTAATATGGAAATGTTTTAAGGAAATTTACAATCTGTCTCAACAAATTTACACTAATCCATGTGTAGGTTTGCTTTAATTATTTTCATGGTTTTTAAGTGTATTACAACTGAAGATCACACACAAAAGGAAAAATTAGAAAAGCCACCTTTCCAACTGTCCCTTTTCAACTGCCCTTCCAGAATGCATCCCTTTTAGCAGGAACCACAAAGAGAGATCCTTAACGGAATTTTACTGTATCATACCTAGGGTCAAGAAATCTAGTTTTCTTCTGTATTAAGTTGCATCCTTATATCCTATGTTTGAACATCAGTCTATTCCTCTTATGGAGGAATTGATACTACCAGTGATTTGGTTGCAACAGGTACAATAAATGTATTAGAATTATGTAGGGTCTAATTTTTCTTCTTTTTTTTTTTTTTCCCCCTCTAGCCTTGGATGATTTACAGAGAGACCCAACCAAACTCAGTTTAGATCACAACTAATTATTTGAGCACAGTTGCTATTAATTCTGGAAACAAACAACACAGAAGTGAACTGTCTAGATACTTTAAAAGGGGACACAGCACCTTCTTAGAATATGAAACACAAAGACAATATTAAACAGTTGCCTACCTAATGACATACCAGACAAACTATCTGAGTGCCAGACTAAACAGTAAGTGTGACAGATTCTGCATGCACATCCAAAGAAACTTCATAAGAAAATATGTAAAAAACTATATAAAAATGTACGTCTAATGTGCCAAGGAAAAAAAAAGCTGACAGGTTTAGGTTTACTCTTCAAGGAAGCATCAGTGATGTAAAGTAAGATGCTAAAAATATCACTAAATGACAAGTCAGATTAAAAACATCACCATTCAACAACTATGCATTACATGCACTGAAAGTACATAGGTTCTGTCAGAATTCTTGACATCAGACCTTCCACTTCTACTTCTAAGTAAAATAAAAAAGAGCTACAAGTTTACTATTACATCAGTCTGTTTGGAAGAAACATGCAAAAATATGAGAATGTCAGAAGAACCCGTGAAACCACACAGAGCTAAGACAATGTCAAGCATTCTCCTATTTTGGTTTGAAGAGATCAAGAAGAGAAAGAAAAACCACAAAAGAATCCAGACCTGCCCCAAAAGCCCTGCCCTTTGATGCAACCGAAAGGCAAGAGACTGATTCTTAGGCAAGCTGAACAGCGAGCGGGTCTATTACTGACTGAAGAGAGATCAGTCACTGATCAGTCCTTCTTGCTAGTCTCTTACTAAGGAATTTGTCTCTGCATTTAAAGACAATAAAGTCCTGATGATTAATTGCTATTTACAACAGCCAAACATAAAAGCTATTAATAATTCTAGTCTAACACCTAATGAGTATTAGTAGAAGAAAAGCTACACAGAAGCCTTAAACATGTGTAAGTATATATTTATAACTTTCACTGCTAACAGATACTGCACCTACAAGCCAATTTGAGAGAAAATATTATTAACTCTACCATTGGCAGGACATTTCAGTATCAGCTCAGTAAGAATGGCTTTGTAGACTCATGCTTTATGTAAACAGTTCTGTTTCCCAGAAATCTTAAGTGCTTCATTACTGATACATTACTAACCTCACTGCATACTGGTGAACTGCATAGAATTTCATTATGGTCTACTCTCTATACCTGGGTATTTCAATTTGGGCAACCTCCAAAGTGGAGGAGTTTGGGGCTCGTGTGTGTGTGTGTTTTGAAAATCTAGTTTCTTCCCCAAAATATCAGTTAAGTTCCACTATTGCACCCACAATCACGTTTCTACAGATCTTTCCTTCAATGTGGCTCTCCCTTTAGATCCACTTGCAAATACTTACTTTTGAAACACACTTGCAGAACATCAGAACTTTAGGCATTTAAACAGTATACGTTCTTCTCCTTTAAAATACAAAGCTATACTACTTTCCCAGAAATTCATGTTTGGAGATCAGAAATAATTAAACTTGTTTTTGAAGTAATCAATTACACTGTCTCTCTGTTTTTCTGTCTTGTATTTTTCAGATATAAGTATTCTTTCAAACAACAAAGAACAGAAAATAAAGTCTTACCCTTGATCTTTTACTTGGTGTATAGGCCTTGGAATTGCTGAAAATAAGTCTCACATCTTTACATAACTCCATCGGTGACTCATAGTTGCCAGCTTCCAGTGTTTCTCTAACAGTAGCAAAATCCATAGGAGTGTCAATAATATCTCTATAATCCTGTTAAGAAATAGCACAGCAATGTATTACAAATCTTTTTTCCCAAGTCTTAATGTATCATTTTCATTAGGATGCATTTGATAAACCTGTTTAAACCTGTTTAAACCAGATGTCCTCTTTAAATAGGTATGGAAGACTGCTAAAGACGTTTTCCTCCTTTCTACTCATACACAACGTAACTCCTCACAGACATACTTGACAGCAACAAGGTTAGAAGTTAACTGATACAAGATTTAATTCATTTTGTAAACAGATTTACTGAAATACAGAGCTCAAAATTTTGTGTCCTAAGGGTTATATTACTGACATACTGTCATGAAGATAACCATGATATGAAAGTGTGACTGCAAGCTTTCTGGGTGGCTTAACAGCTCAAACTTGGTACTAAGCCTAATACTGTTTTTACATACTAGCTTTAAAATATGAAGTTTGAATATATGAACCTGATCAGAGGCTTAGCACACCCCTGCTGAAACCTGAGCAGTTTCCCAAATGGAGACCTGACAATTTGGGAAAATACTATTAAAATAATGAAAACTCCACAGGCTTAAATACGACCCTGTTCAAGCCAATGACAGAACTTTCTTTTCTAGGCTATGGAAGAAACTGAGGAATACCCATATGACAAAAAGCTTAAATACCAAAATTAACCAAAAAAAGTTAACTTAATTCATCAGAGCAAATAAAACCCGTGTGAGTGCCTCTGAACATTAAACAGGTTTGTGACACCAGGGGGCAGAGTGTTTCATGCCCAAGCCTAGTAAGGTGCTCTGTATCAGCTCATTTGAGGATCTCAAACACAAAGGGCCACTTGTAGTTGGCCACAGCATAAAGTTTAGGTTACTTCAAAAATTATGGTGCCCAATGGCTGCAGAAGTGTCAAAACAGACCTACTAGTGACTTCCAAAAGAGAAGCATTTCTTTTCTTTAATTGGGACAATTAATTTCCCTCAAGTTAATCACCTTAGAGTGATAGTTTTAAGAAAAACTTAAAATGCTAGACGGGAAGCATGCAAACCCTTTGCTTTGTTTCTTAGAAGTAAAACTAGCCTAAAAGGCTAAAAGACTTTTGTGATAAAATATTCTGTAGTTACAAATGGCTGCTCATGGCTATCTGAACTCCAGTGTAATCACTCAGGCAAAAAGCGAAATTTGGGAAAGTCATTGTTACTACAGTTAATGGTTCACTACAGTTCTTCAGTGGGTACTTTTTCTGCATCAGGCCCAGAAGACTGTGATATGAAAATTACTTTTAGCTTTTATACTTCTGAAATGAAAACAAAAAATGATCCATGACATTTGTCACATACAACAACCAAACATATGCACCTTCATATATGACCATTTTTCACTCAGAAAGGAAAGAGGCATCTTAATTGCAAAAGCTGTAATTTACTTAACATAGGCATCCCTGAATATAAAACATTTTGCAACTGAAGTGTTTAAGAGAGTAGAGAAGTACAATTTCTTTTGGTATTACTTTAAAAAAGACAATAAACATTATTATCAGGTGACAACCAAGCACTGAAAAAAATTCTGTCAATAGAGCTGCCTGAAGTTTCAATTAAAAGAGTTGGAAAAATGGTCACAGCTGGAAAAAAAAAAATCACCACCTAACAACTGGATTATAACAAGCCTTCCTGCTCTAAAATACTCACTGGATATTCAAGGAGATCCACTGGTTGTCGAAACGGTTCAGAGTCTTCGCACTGAAAAATGAGATTCAGCAGCTCCTGGCATTGCTTCTTCCATGATTGAATGTCATATGACTGAGCTCTATTACGTAGCCGCCGCTTTGGCTGATGATCCTGAAATGACAATATTGTCTGGTATATATTAAACAAACTAGCTGTTTTCACAAAATCTATTGGAAAAGGTACCCTGCGGGATATACATTCTAATTAATGAATTCATAACACACAGCAGCACAGACAGAAATGCTTTTACGTTGAACAGCTCAGTAGACCAACACATCACTTTAAGTTCAAAACTTTCCAAAAGCTGACATTACACGATAATAAAAACATTTTCAGTTTTACATTCCTTTGTTTACAAATGCATTTCGAATTATTTATAGCACTACAAATCATTAAAAAAAAAAAAAAAATTTACCTTTCTTTTTCTAGTGGAAGTTCCTGGCACATTTGTATCTTTCTCTTCTTCCTTTGAGCAAGATAATGAGTCACATAAAAAGGTTAAAAAAATATAAGCATATATGAGTAGATAAGTTCTTTTATACTTCACTTGTAATTTGAGTTTTTACAGTTCTATCCCTGTCCCTCTAGGAAGCATTTCATGTGACCATCAGTTTTGAGAACCTCTCAGAAGTCTAAGAAGCATCTAAACTCTCCAGTAAACTGTTAAAGCTCTCTCTGCACTAAAGGAGGAGAGGACGCTGGATTTTTACCCAGTTTCCCAGCTGACAAAAAGAAACATTAAATTGACAGAAAGGTACACCCCACTCCCTTACAGCAACTGAAACCAGTACCTTCATGTCCAGTAGGACAGAGACAGTGATCCCATTTCTCCAGTCTAACAATGCCAACGTCTAAGACACAACCACTTACCTCATCAGAGTCAGACAACACTTTCTTCTTCATTGCGTTGTATAATGGAATTATGTCATAGCAAGTCTGGTCTCTGTGTAAAAAGAAATACACACTAACATTTATTTTCCATCTTCACCTATGGAATCAACTGTATTTTGTCTAGGATAAGGAAGCCATTCCCAAATAAAAGGATAAAGTGTTTAGTGCTATATGAATGCTAAGAGGACTGCAGTAATAAGAAAAGCTAAGCTTCTGCTCAATAAGCTGTAAAATATCTGCAGTTTGTAAAATATAGACCACTTAAACAGAGTCAATGTCTTAAAATTAAAAATTGTAATCCTTTACCATGAATTTATTAGCATTAGAAAAAAATCTAATATTGTACCACATAAAGGGCTTTGGGGCCCATCTAGCTTTGTAAGAAACGCTACAGTGGATTTAGCGTACAAAAGTGCAATTTAATACATTAGCACCCACAATGTAAGACATTTGAAATGTAATGTTTATTTGTGTAAGGACTAACATTGTTATTGTAAAAACCTGCATAATTAAATCAGCAAAACAAATTTTCAATTTTCAATTCTTGTGTAACATAGCAAACTCCTACACAAAAGAAAGCCCAAAGGTGTTTTACCATGTAGCAACACAAACCACCAGAAAAAAAAGGAGTAACACTCAGCAACTCTACGCTGGAATCGTAATCCATTATACAACCTGCTACGTTCATCACTAAAACAGCTGGAGGAAAAGGTGAAAGGGGAAACAAACAAACAAACAAACAAACAGAATCAAGCAACACCCTCTCCCCCAGCCATCTTCTGCTTTTTAGAAGACTTAGGTAACTTGGAGACTAAGCCTTAAGATTCTCAGAGGCATCTAGATATTTCACTCTCGTTAGAACCATGGGGTTTGCCTTCTATGGTCTAGGCCTTCTACCCTACAGTTAGAACCCTAAAAAAAAAAAGTTTGGGCTTTATATGCATTGCTAGTTCACTTAAATGAGTTTATTAATAGACACAAGCTATAGGCCATTATTAAATAAGAATATCCATGTGTTGCACTAATTTAGGTAAGCCAATTAAAAACACACACTTTGAAAAACCTTGAGCTGCTTAATTAATCAGAAAAAACACATAGGACAAAGATGTTAAAGAACAAAATTAGTAATAGAGAAGCCCTTTAGATACGTATCTGTTCCTAAAGGTGTATTTCACTAAAACTTTTAACACCTGAAGCAGTTAAGTATCTTTCACTCTCCAGCCAATATCAGAAATCACAGGCACTGAAGATATCAAAGATTTATGTATGGAGTTGAAGTCCTAGATTTCCAAACACATAATGCAATTCTCATGTTTTTAAGAACACTCGAAATAAAAAAGAACAAGATTCAATTTAACACCGAGAAACTAAATCACTAGAAATGTCATTATTTTTGTTAAACTAATGAAGTATCTTGCTGTTTCTACAAGGTGGGAACAGCAGCATTCACTGTTTACAAGCAAATCAAGGCAGTGGACAGACTCGGTAAGCTCTTCTTACAAACTTTAGGTCTGCAGATGTGTCAACTGACTCTGAGAAATCCGAAACATTTCTCATTGCATTTTTCTATGGATAATAATAAAAAAGAACATCTGAAAGACAACTACTATTTCTGTCAACTACAAAGCCTCCAATTTTTATTTTGCATATCAAACACCATTTTCAATCCCATTATAAATTGTAAAGACTTTAGAATTAAATGCCCACAATTATGTTAACATAGGCAATATTCAAACTAAAAATTAGAACTCCTAACTTACCTATAAATATATCTATCACTCCATGAAGATACACAGAGCCATTTTTATCATTTAGCAGAAAGTCTCTTGAAATAAAATGCCATGCCAATCAATGTATTGTAAAACTTCATCTTGTTTTGCAAACTTACGTATTCTTTGTCAAGAAAAGCTTTATTCTTTTCTGCCCCAACAGCAGACAACAGGCTTATTCAAGCTGCAGAACTATCTCACTTTAAAAAAGGCTAAATACCTTGGTAGAGACAGGAATAACAACAGACCTACTAAGGAACTCACTTTATGAAGTGTAGCAGAAGATCTGTGACAAATTTGGCAGATTTGACAATAGGACTTCCGGGTTCATTAAATGTGCGAGTATTATGTTCTATGTACCGGACTTCCCACATTAATGAAGAAAGGCGCCTGTATATGAAAGGAGAGAAGGGGGGGAGGGGGGGCGGAGAAAGACAGGCTTCATTTCTAGCAATGTGTATGAAACAGGAAAAAAAGCCTTACATCCTTCTTCCAATGTACTATCCCATTCATTATTTTTTTACATTAATTCAGAAAACATGCATATTTCAATATGTTGCCCTATGTGACCAGCAGAAGGCAGCTTCCTCAGGCTTCCTGCTCTCATGTTATGTCCTGCAGTAATTTATGCCAAAAGCTTTAAGAATATACAGCTGACACTCCTCGGGAAAACTCAGCTGTGACGCTTCAGCTTTTATTATTCTTTTAGGATATACATAACCCACCCTGTATCACCCTCTTAAGTCACAGCTGAGGATTAGCAAAATAGTAATAAAAAAAATATTAAAAGTATACATTTTTTCGACAGATAAGACAACGATCAGAATTCCTCACATAGCTCTGATTTAATGACCTAACTATAGGATTGCCACAACATTATGAAAAATAACGCACAAAAGCAAAACTAACTGAAAAAATTAAACCCAAATCTAAAAAAGATGAAAAAAAACCCCCAAAACCCAAAAAACATACTGTTTCAGATAAAAACTCTGACAGCATAGAAGTTACAAATATATACAATCTTCTATTTTCATACTAGCAAAACATGATGAAAAGAAATGCTGCACAAGTGTTTTGTAGAGTGAAGCAGGGGATCATTTAACATGTTTAGTGTAGCATAAGCATTTAGATGCAATTTAATCATGTCTATGGGTCCAGCATTTAGTTCTATACAATGCCAGTAGTGACTAGGAAAGATCTTACTTTTTCTGTTTTCTTTTGCATTTTTTAAAAACATACAGGCATGCTAAGACTCATGGTTCGGAAGAGAAAAAGTATGTTCTAAGGTAAGCCTCATGAAAAGCTACCAAAATCAAAAGTGATCTGAACAATCCCTCCTGCAGAAGGTAAAGAAAAAAATTTCACCAGAAAGCACAACACAAGGTGGTTGCTCATTACCTGACCAGACCTTGGCAATACTACAAACTAATAAAACCGGATTTACTGAAGAAGGTATGCTGATTACCAAAAACAACTGCTTACTCTTTTGACAAGAGAAACAAAATCCAGAAAAAAGTCCTCGCCACCTCTGATTGCAAAGTAGTACATTATAGAAGTGAAAGCTGGATTACCTTATATCGCACAATAAGCATGGAACAATAAATGTGCATTATTGCATTATAATGTATAAAAAACCAGGGTTTTTTTGAAAATGAAAAAGTGATTTTAATTTAGAATTCAATACTCAGTACGCATAAAGTACTACAAATTAACTTTGAAATTTGGCCCAAAACAAAACACTGTCCATGTTTATTCAAAAGAAGTATTAGAGAGACACTGATTTGCAAACCAGAAATATCCCAAGAACCAAAGGAAATAGAAATAATTTAAAGGAGCATACTCCTACACAGATATTTACTGCAAAAAATACAGCAATTGCAATCATTGCAAAAACGTCAGAACAATGTCAAAAAGTTCAAACTTATTTTTTTTGCTGTCCAACAATCTAGAGTTTCAAGGCCAATAATTTAAGAAGCTATTTTCTGTGTAGCTTCTTAAATGATAATGCAAGATTTTTTTTTTTTTTTAAAAAGTGCATTAGGACAAAAACACTTGACATATTTCTAAGGTTTCTCTTATTAAAAAACAGATTTTTAAAACAAATTATAAACTGGAAACTTAATCCTTTTGACTAGAAGTCATTTTACTGACCTAGCCTCTGGGTCCTGCAATTTGAATCTCACATGGAACAAGTCATTTGCATAAGCAGGAATATGAATGCCATGTAATTCTAAAATACATTTTGGAGAAGAGATGTTCGATCCTTTTTAAAGTTCTATAAAATGGAAACCTAGATCAAGGATAGAAGATGGGGGAAACAGAAAGTGCACACCTGTACCCATCTCCTAGTTGGGTATTACAAAACAAAGAGCTACCAAAAATATGATTGGCAGTATTTCACAGCAGGAACTGAGACTTGGATCTAACCTGTAAAACCTGCTTTCCAGTCTTTGTTTAATGGTACTGAGGTCTGTGGGATATGCCACAACAGTGCAATACATTGGGTAAGCTTGAAGATCCACAGGTGCCACAAATGCAGAAGCAATATCTGGGGGGCGGGGGGAGGGGGGGAGGGAAAAAAAAAATCAAAATTATACAAAGTTATATACCACAAAAGTCCCTTAGCAGTTTCAAGATTCACCCCCCGCAACATATGCCATTTCTTCATGTTTGAAATGCATAGCAATTTCCCCAAAATAACAGTAACTACTCTAGATATTCTGAACAATTTGTGATATTCTACATATAAAAGTGCTTGCTGAGGTGTATGCTGTAAGTACAATCACTGCAGTGACTACTCATTCTGTTATGCATGAAGCACCACACTCCTCAGAGACATGGCAAGCACATGCAAAATATACACATTTGAAAAGTAGATTTAAAGGTATAAATTATACATATATGAAGACATGTAACTCAGTATTGTTATTTACAACACAGACTCATTTAATTTCCTTTTTTATTGCCACTCTCTCATCTTCAAACAAAGCAATGCGTTAAATTCTTACCATAAAAGTTACAGTGCTATTTCAATCTCACTAAGATACGGGGAAAATCCACACTCAAAATAAAATAGAAACACAATCTCCTGTCCCTACCTAACAGCAGAGAAGCCTTCTAAAACCAATCCACCATAATGCTAGAAGACTGCTGAGCAATTTAGGTCTGTGCACCTACACAAACTTCTCCCTCCTGTGCTTAGAAGCACCGTGAGTGCTTAGACACATCATTTGAACATTTTATACCTCAAGGGAAAATACCGTAATACAAAAATATAAAAAACCCTTTAAAGTCTCTCTCAAAAGTCTTTAAAAACAGAAAATATGTTGTTCCTAAACAGACTGCTCTTCTTCTAAAAGCTGTTTACTTACTCTTATGAATGTTCTAGCAACTGCTACTTTGTACCGATATGCACCACATACGCTATAGCTAAATCCCAAACTGAACAGTATGCCACGCAACGTAACGCAAAATGTAAAACCATTACTCTTAGATGACACAGTGGAAACAACTAAAATTTCATTTCCTCACAAGTTTTTTTAATATAATTCTGATTACTACACTGTACAGATTATTTCCCTTCTTTTCTGCAAAGGGAAGCTTCTTACTCAGTATGTCACCAAAGAAGCCATAATGTGAGACATTTAGGTATTAGAAGTATTTCAAGAGTTAAGAGTTTTCTGGCTTTTTCGAAACGTATGTGTCTCACCTTGCCTCAAGTACTTCAAAAATTATTTTAAAAAAATTATCTGTGACAACTTACATATTTAATTTATGACCACTGTTACTCCAAAACCTAAGACTGCTGCTGACTTGACACAGTTTGCTCATCACAAAACATACAAAAGACTTAGGATTCAGCTTGTATTTCACTGATGGATCTCCCATCTCAGACACCCATCTTTGATCATGTAAATGTTGCAGTGATGCGTTAAAAATTTTAACGATGACCTTTTCAGAAGCTGCCTGTAAATTGCTCTACAACCAAATAGCAAGCGGCTTTTCATAAATTAATCAATTACTTTTTCCTCAACATTTTGCACAACTAAGGCAATGCGGGGAAGAAAACGGGAATTAGAAAAGGCTAATACAGGGGAAATCTACACATAGGTATCCATTCTCTAAGTAAGTATATAAGGTTTTTTTTTCCCTATCTGCTTGTAATATAGTTAATATTCTGTTCATCATGAAGTTTGCAATTTTAACCCCAAGAAGAGATTCTAGTAGCTAAAGTAAAAAATCAAGTACTTGTTTTTACCATGTAAAACCCAAATCCCTAGCATATGTCAAATTATCTACCAAAAAGCAATAGTTACCTTTGAAAACAGGACAAAATTTGGGTTTTATATGTACTCACTATATGAAAAATTTAAAAATGTGCAATGAGAAAGTTTTCTTCCAGTTAATCAAGAGGTAAAAGGTGTATTTTATCACATTCATTTTGGTAATTTCAGAAGTATACATAAGCATAGTCTGAAAAATATAACACAAAAATGTTTCCCGTATTACTCAGGATTTACCTAGAGTCATGAGTTGGTTTATTCCTGCAATAATTCTGTCGCACTCCTCATCTCGGGTCCTGGAACCCCACTCTCCATCCAGAGGTTTGTAGAGCAGTGTTCTACGTTCATCATCTGTTAGAGGAACACTAGTTCCCAGTTCTTCTGGAAATACAGCTAGAATGTAACATGAAAACTAAATAAAACATAAATCTTTGTATCTTGTGTAATACATATACCTGTAATTCGAAGATATATAACATCTTTTTACTAACCAAAACAAATGCATAGTTCTTGATTCGCTCAAAGACATTTTGGATGCATCCAGTATCCTTTCTGTATATTGTTGTATGTTAAATTTAAATCCTTACAATGCAGTTTGGTGTACAAGTCCTCCATGAAAGAAGATTTATCCTCTTCCAAATAGCTAATTGTAGAATTTATTTTAGAACCAACTAAGACACTCACTTATCACAGTTGAAGTTTGAAGTTTGTTTTAGGTTTTTTTTGTTTTGTTTAGGTTTTGGTTTTTTTTACACCCAAAATTCTTGGTAATAAATTATTTTGGTAATGAATGGTCGATGATTTTCAGATGGAGTTTAAAATAATGACTTTGATGTAGATGCTAAAACATGCTCCAGGTAGTGGTTCCACCTTGTCAGAGTTTTGTGAGGTCAAATGCTAAAACCAGAGCTCCTGAGCAAGCAAATTAAAAGTGCCATCACCCTAGTATTCTTGAGGACCTACCAATTTTGACAATTCATAATGTAACAGCAGATTTTCAGAGTATGATGCAAAGTGCTCCTCTCGAACAATTTTTTTTTAAAGCAAGGTGAAACAAAAGTCAGTATTTGTGGATACAGCAAAAAAATCAGGTTCAGGTTTGGTTATCTGCCTATTTTAATTAATTATTTTAGTCATGTTACCACTCTAACTTCTGTTACTTATGACAAAAAGGTACCCATTAAAAGAAGGGTTGAACCAAAATGAAAAAGAATTAAGAACTTAAAAGAATTAAGAGTTATTGTTATAAGTTACTTATATGGTTACTTATGAGTGACAATATTATCAAACGTTTCCTAGAAAACAGAAGGAAAAAATGCTGATTCTACTTCATTCTTTAACCAGACTTTTATGAAATCTTCAAAAAAAACCTAAGTGAGGAAAGAAGAAATACTACATTCTTGTCTGTGAACAGTGCCTATGCTATGCTGTCCACTCTGCAGCATGTCTATCTGCTACACGTGCTGGGCCACACAGGGAGCAAATCCTGTTATTATCAAACTATCTCACAGGCACATGTTGCGTCTTCAATGCACTGAACGTCTGCAGGCTTGCTGACAGGTCTCAGAGCAGCCAGTTTCCTCAAAGCTGACATAGGGCACAGGTTTATCTTCAATCCTGCCTAACTGTACAAAAAGTTAACTTTAACTGTACATCATCTGTTACAAGTTTTTGTAACATTTCTATTTCCAACACAGACACTTAGTTTGTCTAAGTATGGCTGTATTTTTTTTCGCAGTTCATTTATCTTGATCTGCTTTTAGTTTAATAATTGATTTCATGATGTTCTTCAAATGCAACTGGCCTTCCCCCCACTCCCCAAGAGAAACAGGATTATTTAGGTAAAGCCATACAACATTTTTTTTCTTCTTCAAATACATTCTTAAAGCAAATTATATTATTAATGTACCATACCATTACTTGGTATCAGCTCCATGTCCCAAGGGCTCATCTTCTCAGTATCACCATTGTCCCAGCTTAAAAATAACCACATTGAAATTATCTACTAATATTGCTTCAAAGATGTAATTATTTTATGTTTGTAACATAACTTACTTATATACCACAGAGTATAATAATAAATTGGTATAGTGAGATGCAGGACTGAATTTAATGAAAGCAAGTTGCTCAGTCAGTACTTCAAATGAAATTAAACAATTAAAATAAAAGCTTGAAGATAAATTTGCTAACCAGACATTGTAGCACTGAAATAAGCTATCAGGATAATCAGGCTGAAGAGGTTCCTGGCTTTCAATTGTTCCAAACCACCAAGCATCATCTATCACTGACCTGAAACGATCACCTAGGTAAGAACACAAAATAATTTCATCAATACAAGGCACATTACTCCTCCCAAGAAAAGCAGTTTTTAGATACCTTTGGCTTGATCTTGAATACAGAAATCCTTTTGGACACTTGTAGCATCAACAGGCAAACATGAGTCATACTCAGTTTTTAAAAAAACATTATTAAATTCTTTCTGAAGGCTGCTTTTAAATTAAAATGAAAGTTAATATGGCATTAAAAAAGCAATTAATGATTTGCAAATCTATCTACATACTCTTTATATATGAATTTATTTCTTAATTTCATATAAAAGACAAGACATTTCAATGCTATAACTTTAAGACTCAAATCTACTTGCATTAAACACTACATGCTATCTGAGCACTGTGACACTTTTGTATGGGGAGTATTTTACATGCTGCTGAGCTCCCCCTCCTTAGTTTCTGAAGTGCTTTTTCAGCTACCCAAATGCAACTCAGAGGTTCATTCCATTTACTATGCAGGCAATCTGGCTGATAAAAGAATAAAACTTACTAAAGCCTCCTCAAAAGGTTAACAAAGTAATTTACTATGACTTGAAATGGTTTCACTACTGCAAAGTATTCACCTAGCTGAGAAAAAAGGTCAGAAGTGTTATTAAAAAAAATTACATGTGAGAATATTTGTATTGCACGCCATCACAAAGGCTATCATTTTCTGTAACATATGCCACAGAATTTAGAAACAATTTTTAGTGTTCAGTTAGCTCAATACAAATGTAATTCAAGTCTGAGATTCCAAGAACTGCACATTTTTGTTTTCATGGGATTTGAATATACACACACTTTCTCAACTGCTGCAATGTTTGTTCTATTTCAATACATCCACACTCTGCCCAAATGCTTGCTGCAGTTGTCTGAATTAATAGGAAGTAAATATATTCTCAAAAATGTTCTGCTTTCTTTACTGCACTTTTTTTTTTTTTTAAATTGAATGGATTGCAAGTAATTCTAGGACAATTACGAAGCTTCCATTAATAGCATTAATTGTGCTGAATGTAATAGAACCAGAAATATCTGAAATGCAAGATCAAAAATGTAAGTAAGGGCTGACACTTTATTTTAAAGGAATAAATTATTCTGAAGAGCTCTTGAAGTACAGTTTCCCAATATGGCATTCCCTAGTGATCAGTTTTACAAAGAAACGTGTGTAGGTACAACTGTGTGTGCCTTCATGGGGCTGAACATTAAGCAGATCAAAACCACTTGAAGAAGTGTATACTGGCAGCCGCTTCCAATTTTTCAAGAGCCATAGCATTCCTATGGACAGAATGCTAAAGGAGGAAACAACGTGACTGAAAAAGCCCACAGAACTATCTCTTGAATCACTATTTTTCCAATGTCCTCTGTGTTACCTCATCTATGCGGACAGCAGACCAAAAATTCTTATTAGAAGTAGTACTTAGCATAATTTTCCAGAATTGTGTATCACCAGATAATGTTAGCTTGATGAAAATACAAAATGTATGTTCAACTTAAAGTGGCTGCTATGTAAGAGATAGGTATGCACACCTGTCTAAGACATACAGCTAAAGCTGCAGGAATCCTACTGGAATAGCTTTTAGGCCAAGTATTAATCTTGTAGTTAAACTATAATAAGACACAGATATGCAATAAATAGAATCTGAGTAGAAATAAGAACCTGTCACTTCTCAAACTTTTTAAGTTTGTTCTTTCTGAAAGGATTCATACATTAAAATACATTTAATATTAAAAAATATAAGTATCATAGATGAACAAATATTCTTCCCTAAAACAAACAAAACCCAAACAACAACAAAAACACACCACAAAAAAACCCCGCAAAAAACCTCACCAAAACACCAAGGATTGTTATTGCTTAAAAGATCAATGTTTTAATGACTTAAAGTGGAGTCAGAAAATTTAATATCCAGTGACTCTCCAAATAGTAACTATAAAAATATTGATTTGTAGGCTAAGTCCCAGAAATCATAGAGGAATAAGAAAAGATAGTAACAGTAGTTCCTGAGAAGAGAAACCAGCAACTACATGACATGAAAAAAATATCAGTTTGTTGATGAAGAGCTATGGTGAAAGTTCAGAAGACTTGAGCATGTCAGATAAATCTTGGTGATTTCAGATTCACGTGGTTAAATACTCAGGAACAGTTTCGTGCACAGTTCTAAGGCTTTTCTCCTTATCCTGGTAGAAAGTATGAATTACCCTCAAGGACCATTTTTATATTGTGTTCCACACTGCAACAAAACAGTGCACAATTGGTTCCAAGTACATAAGCATACACTAGTAAAATATCCAAAGTGTCAATGTAGAGAGCAGGGTAGTACTCTGGAAGGCTCCTGAAAGAGCTGTAACAGTTTTAAAAGCAGTGTCTTTGCTATCTCTACTTTAGCATACGATCTTGAAGGAGACTATTTTACCACTATTTTTACCATCCAAAAGAGGAACTGACAATGATCTCTAACACACATTTGTCAGAGTTACAAGCTGGTATTAGACACCACTGGCCTGAAACACGTTATTTACACTGAAGGCTTGATAAAAGGTTCTGGCACTGTCAATACTTTTTGTGTAGCTCTGATTCTGCAAGTTTCCAGAAATACAGCTGCCAGCCCAGGAAGGAGATGCTACCTGTGCTCATAGTCTTAACAGCAGCAAGGGTAATATATCAAAGTCCCTCCTCTACTCCTGGATTTCTATCATGATGGCTGACAGATGACTTCTGGCTAGGCTGTTCACATACAAGCTATGGCAGTCATTCTTCTACTGCTGCCATGATCTTGTGGGAAAACATTTTGTCATAATGCAGCTTTCTCTCCCCCTACTTAAATTTCATTGTTGAAAGGTGACCTTTGTTATCATATGGGAAGGTGACTAGGAAAGAAATGTGACTGGAGGACATGCCTGTCATGGACATTGTCCAGTATTTGACACTTCAAAATAACTAAGCACGGGCAAAGTAAAACAAATCAAAACCATCCCCACATCACATGGCAGTGAATTATAATTATATACGCTTCAAAGAAGCTAAACCATATGGGTTTTAGAACAGAATTCAAACAAGTAAAAAGAGATAGGAAGGGCATTCTCTTTGTACAACGTAGAGATCATAAATTTCAAATTTCCAGCAGAAATTCCAGACATTGAAGAAAAAAAAAAAACCAAAAACTAGTAGCAATGCAGTTGTAAGAGGGCCTTCAATCCAAAAAAAAAAAAAAAAAAAGAGAGACAAGCAATATATAGGCTACCATATAGTTATCAGTTACCAATAAGCACCGTATTTCTAAAAGTGTTCTTAATTCCTCTCTGTAAAGACAAAACTGAGATTTTCTTTGCACTTTCTTTTACAGATCACCTTCAGTATTTTGGTTGCTTGCAGTAGCTTCAGTCAAGGAGAAAGTAGGACTTCACATCCAAATATGGACCCAGCTTATTTTCAGATTTCAGCACAGTATTAGGATTTATTTACTATAACCTACTTTTTAATAAGTCATCATGAAAATAGGTAGACACTTAGAAAAACAAACAAACAAAAAACCACACTAAAAAACTCCCCCCACAACTCACCTATATTCCATCGCCTATGTTTTGCATCATCAAACTGCTGCCTCAAAACTAGGAAATCTATGACATCTGGCATATCATGGTACCTAATTGCAACAGAACACACAACTATTAAGCAATAAAACAGCAAAAGCACAAAGTAAAACACTTACATAAAAATTTAACACTTTGAATTCAACACTTCAAAAGCAAAAGCTCAAGTCACGACATGTTATCTCTTAACTTTCACAGACCCCTCCTCCCTGCAAGAAAGCCCCCAATTTGAATATAATATTGCTTTCCTTACTTCATAGTGAATGATCCTCCAGTTAGTTTACCCGTATCAGGGTCAAGAAAAGCTAGTTTAAGACAGCAGAGAGTAGGCAATCCCACTTCATACTTAATCCCAACTATTTTCATCAGCTCTTGCTCCTGGAATAAACAAAACGTTATGTACCACCACTGAAGTTAAGACGACTGTACTAACTTTCTGAAACATGAAAATAGGGGTATACTGAAAGGACCAGATTTCTGCCAGAACATGTCAAAATCAAGTATCTGAAATTTAGTCTTTCAAAACAAGCTATTATTTCACAATGTAACTTGTTTGAGAAATATTTTGCTATGAAGTGTAACCACCTCATCTGCTCAAGCAGATGCAAAAAGAAGTAGTTTAATGTCTAATTTCATTTGACTATTTATTAAGTTAACTTCTTCCCCTTATCTTAAAATATTAAGAGTACAATATTGGAAACATCTGTATCAAGAATCTTCTTTCACAGTCAGTTTCCAAACTTTTTAAAATATTAAGATACCAAGCAAAAATGCAAAAAGTCATACCCGTAATTCCATTTTATGCCATGGTTGTTTTTTGGGATTAATACTATAGATTTTGTTCTTCTTAGCCATTACAACATATGCTTCATGACCTTGTCGGAAATAGTAGACCTAAAAGTGAAATGTGACAGTTATCTAACAAAGACTTTGAGGGGTTGAAATGCTAGCATATTGCTGCCATACAATGCATGTACTTTCTATTCTATCATCAACTTTTTTCCTCTCTGTTTTCCTGCAAAAGTCACAGGTTCTCAAAAAATTAAGTGGTGGACAATTAAAGCAGGTATCGTATAAACATTTACAGAGAAAGTAGGAAAGATTTAAAATTATTTTTGCTCACTTTTTCCCTGTGAACAAAATATCCTAAATTACACGTGCGAGACCAAAACGAAATCAGTAACAAAAACATTGCACTGTAGAACAATTCAATGACAGTACCATGAATTCCACTAATCCACCTAGTTATTCATCACTGTAGGACAGCCCTAAGATGACAATCAAGTATCACTACATTCACTACCTGGCTAATCATATCTTTTTTGAACAAGAAATATATTCTAGAAGGAAAATTCAGCTCTTCGTTATTGTTCTGGTAAGATTTTGGTGTTTGCTTCCGCATCACCAAACAAAGAGCCTAACAAAGACATGAACAAACTGAAAACAGACATTTCAAGTGCTTATTAAAAATTTTCAAATCCTTCCATATTGCCATGGTTCAGACATCCAGAGTATATTAGTTTTACTTTGATCCTGTTGTATACGATACCATGTGGATGAATGTTTTTGTTATAAACCATCACTGTAATGAAGTAGTAAGCTGAAAACCTTAAACATATATTCAAGGAATATATCTGAAATGCAACACAGAGGTTTCTCAAACTAATTAGAACAAAGATCTGATAAACAGCTGTATTCCAGGTATGATGCATTCCAAATAAAAAAAATCTTCTAAAAGTGCCCCAAGCCATAAACATGGGATTCCATCAAGTAGGATGACGGAACAATAGCTTAAATGTAAAGGCCTAACACAAGAAAAAAAGCAGAATGAAAAGTAAGTTTTTAAATACATTTATACAAATAAACACACTAATATTTGTATTTCCACATGCCTTCCAAAACTGCTGTATCATAAAACATTATAAAAAAGCGTCTGCCAAGTTTCTACATTAACAGTTACTGAACTTTCTTAATGTCACATGGCAAATTTTTTTTTCTTAAATCGAGAAGGGCTCTTCAGCTTCACTCCACACCACAATTTTTTTAAACTCTTGTTTTTCAGAGGATTCGACATGCACATAAAATGCACAGTAGTTACAGAAGGCATGAAAGCCGTGAGAATCTCCTATGCACTGTCAGAATCTAACTGGCAGGAAAAGGAACATAGGCTACTGAGAGATCTAAAATAATGCCAATTTAAATTACAGTTTCAAAATTGTGACAATTGTTTCCCATACCTTCCAGTGAAATCAACTTAGTGGCACAGGCTATGAACAATTCCTCCTACACTTACTGCTTCTGCTAAACCTCTACATAAATTCTGTTTACAGAAGTGAAACATTTTTATTTTGTAAATGGCTCTAAGCATTGCATCTTCTGTCAGAAGAACAAATTAGGTATCTGTGGAAAAAAGAATTTGTGCCTTTTCCAGGAAATTGTACTTTTAATCTTGATAAATTTCTGCTTCTGCATATTTGCTGTAGTATCAGACACAAGCATTCATTAATGTGTTAACGGCAGAATACTACAAAGAATAGGCATTGTATTTTGATAATCAGACAGGGAAATTGCAGTCCCATTTCTCTGGTGTGTTTCCACTGTTCCTCAAGACCCACAACAAAGGTCTGTAAATGGCAGTATTCAGCGAAAAGGGATGGTACATGCTATTCTTACGCACCGAGTATAACTAAATATAGCTCGACTGTTTTTTCTTACTTGTTTGTACAGCTATAAGAGAATGAATTTGAAGTATCTCTCTTCCCAAATCTTATAAAACATACCAACTGTCCACCATAATGTTTGAAGGCCACACGAGACCTCTTCTCATCATATTTCTCTAATTAAACCTATCTTTTATTTCTGTGAGTCTCAAAGTAACTTTCTAGATGAATAGCTAGCTTCTTTTCACATCTTAAGCAAATCTGGGGAGGGCAAGTATCAGAGATGGAATTTTAGACAGAGCAGCTTGATTACAAAAGTACTCTCTATTGGTGCAACTACTCCTACTTTCTAGGCACAGGACAGGAAATTTCCTGTTCACCAATATAAAGCATTTTTCAGCAAAAGAATGCAGCCTACTTAGATATTCCTAGTACACACTGCACAAGCTATTCAGCAGGTGCCAAACCAAACACACCAGTTTATCTTACTAAACTGATACGATGTTCAAGTCTCCTGGGTAATATGGTACAGATAAATCCTTGGCTGCTTCACTGTATCCAGATGGTATCAGGCACCAAATATATTTATTTGGACTTGATCTTTTGAACGGCACAGTCTCCAAAACATGCTTGCTGGAGGGTATAAATACATAAGCATTTTCTCCAGTTGCAACTCTCAACTTGAAGTGCTCCTTCCCTCACTCACTAGCAATGCCGATGTAATTTTTGCATAGCTGTGCTGTGAACTGTATCAGTGAAGTGATCCAGTAAAAACAAAACTGCTTGCACATGCAACCTCTGCTCCTGATTCAGTTTCTAAGATGGTACCTACAAACAAACAGCTCCAGCTCAAGACCAAAGTTAATCAACTTTGCCACCATGTCAAGTATTTCTCCAACTGAATTCTGACCGTGTGAGCTATACAAGAACTCTGTTTAGTACCTCAGAAACACGCCGCTCCCTGAAGAGCCAACAGACTACACATTACAGCGTAAGTCAGCTATTTCCTCTTATTTTAACCTGAGGGGATTTTAGGAAACACGCACAGGATCTGGTTTTCAAGATTGCCTTCTATCTGATACTACTTATTCATACAATTCATTGTAATGTTCACATGCTATATATTTCAAAGTAGAAAACTGGTGGGTGTCCTTTTGCCACTGTATTTTGAGACATCTGGGCCATGTTTACGAAGTGTTTACAGTCTAGTTTGTATAAAATACATACATACAAAACTTCTCTTGTGGTTTTCTGTTGTAAGAGACCAGCAGAAGTTTTCTGATATCAGAAACACAAGTGAAAAGGACAATATAAGAGATTTTCTTCAGAATAAATGAATTTAAAAAAAAAACAACACAAGAAAACCACCCTCTCCCCAAAGGTTTAATTCCTGGTTTTTACATCAAGTCACAAACTGAAGTTTTCCAAACAACTTAAATTCATATTTCATTTCTCTTCAGCATACAAGATGCTCTACAACTAAGGACTAGTTTCACTAGATAAAACATCTCACACAGCTTCTATACACGTGTCATGTAACACACTGAACATAGTACAAGAAGGAATGTTACTGCAACAGCATGGAATAAAAAGAAGTCAAAGCAACACTGTGCAGAGTATTTTTTAAGTATGGAAAAGACTAAAGGAAACGAAAGCAAATTTTAGCCAGATCAAAGAATGTTTTGAAGAAAATCCAAAATATTCTGATAATAAATGGTACTAAATCTCTGGAAAAAATGCACAGATGAAAATAATAAAGGCAAAAACAAGTTGAAAGAAGCAAGAACACACAGGGAAAAACTACAATACCTCATCCCCCATCTGTGGCACAAATGGGCATCGACGAGGAACAGTGTCTGTAATCCATGCTGAAGGAAGCCATTCTTCCAGTGTCAAGCCATTTTCTGCCAGAACTCCTACAGCCAGCCTCTGAAGAAAATGCACACAGAAGATTAATATGCATAAACTAACATTTGGGGAAGCCTTGTATTTTGGGAAGTGTTTTATTAAAATCAACTGCCATTTCTTAAGTATATTTAATGTAAAAAGGAAATTATTGCCAGTGTGAAGATAAATCTTACTTAACTGCTTACAGTAACACCAAGACCAAAAACATTAATAATCTGAAAAACTAAGTGGGTTTTTTTAGGGTTTTTTTTTAGTTTGTTGGTTTGGGGCAGGGGGTGTGGGGGGTGTGCGTGTGTGTCTTCTAACAAAGACTGAATTTATTAACACTCCAGCAACTATGTCTCACGCCCAAAAAGACAGAACAGCAACATGCCATTCTCTTTAACCAAATTCACAGAGTTGCCTTGGTCCATAAGACACTACAACTATACCCCTGCCTCCAATTAAGGAACCCTACAAAATGAGGAGGAAGAGATTAACGAACATAAACAGAGGTAAAGCATGTGGAAATGACTGGGTACCCAATTGGGTACATCCATGTTACCTACTGGTATGTTTACTATAATGTGCTGTGGAACTGCATTTTCAGATTGTACGTCCACATCATGTATTTATAAGTAACGAAGCTCACTGCAAGTTGCTGGTCCTAGGTGCATATTGCATGTCTATACCTAATAGGCCAGATAAAGCAAGTTTTTGTACAACCATCCAAGCAAGGTTGCTTTGAAATTATTAACAGAATCTTGTGCACATACAGAAAGCAACCTTAGACGGTTGTACAGAAATCCTCTCCATATAGCCACTGATGGAAGACTCTGCATCCCCAGACTGCAAATGGGATACTCCAAGTGTAACTCCATTGCACAAACTCAAATGCGGTTTTCCCAGGATGCAAACTGCTGTTGAGTGCACCACTGGAGCACCCGTGTGTATTACAGGAAAAAGCATACACACAGTTAAAAACAAACAAACAAAAAAATCAAAACAGAACCTCTCCATTGCAATAAATCGCTGACATAGAAGCATACTCTGGATTTTCAGGTTCTTGTGAAAAACTTACGCACTGTGTCAGAGCAAAATCTGTCTAGCTTATTGGTGAATTATGGGAAGGTAGTAAGAAATAGCCTTTAAATAGAAAATCTTCCCTTGTTACAACTTCATACATTAATTATCAGTTTAAGACCCTCTGGAAGCCAAGCCTGAACTCAGGTCATCCCAGTTAATCATCAGAAGAGAACTAGTCCCAGTGAATTTGTCTAATCATTTCTGAAACTCTACTAAATCCTTTAGTGATTAGTTCCACAACCTGATTACATGCTCAGGTGGTTTGGGCTTTTTGTTTGCTTTTGGGGGGTGAGGGATGAATGGGGAAAGGGCTCTTTTTTGAGCTTCATGTCTGTGTCATTGGGTGTTACATCTCACTGTAACAAAATAAGGAAGGAAATCATTGTGCATTTATTCATTTCTAAACTGTTCATAGTTTTATAAAAGATTTTTTATCATATTTCCACGAAACTCTCGCCCTTCTAAGAGTCAGCCTCTTTGTGTCTGCCCCAAAGAAAAAATATTCTGTACCCTTTGATCTTCCTGGGGGCTCCTTTCTTGCCCTTCTTCACTGCTGTATCATTTTTTAGATTGATTTTTGGTGAAGGGGGATTAGAAATGCAAGCACCATTCAAGATCTCGACAGCCCATGCATTAATAGAGAGAATGACATTCTTTCTCTACTCCTTTCTTAATTCCTAAGATTCTGTGCCTGGCTACAAAGATCATCAAAACTTCTTTCCTCAATGGAAAGCCCTAATTTTGATTCAGGTTCAGCAAACAGGAAGAACTTTCTACCAGTAAGGACTGCGGGCTCTCTGCCCAGGAAGGAGGTAGAATCTCCACAGGAAACTTCAAAGACAAACATCTGTCAGGAATGACAGGTATAATTAATCCTACCTAGGGGCAGAGGGAAGAGGGATGATTTTCTGATATTCCTTCCAGCCTTTATTTTCTTGTGATTCAAGGACATCTTTAAAAATCTGAAATATTTAAGTCTGATACTTTTGGAATCAAAGACCTCCTGCATCTCAATAACTGGGACCAAAATGGATGCAAGATTCCCAAAACACTCAGTTCAGCTTTAGATTAAAGTGGAAATGCTAGGCTGTCAGCCAGTCTTACATTTTATAATAAAAAGCTAAACTAGAGCTTTCAACCATTAAAAAAACAACCCACCATCTATTTTCCTGATCTCATACCTTCTTCTGGTTTCAGACTGCGTAAATACCAAGATACTATTAGTATTGACAATACAGCCAACGACTGTGTACAATAAGCAAAAAGTAACCTCATCAAAGAATAAAGACGACCACCTAACATCCCGCATATCTTACATGATTCACAGTAAAGATTCACATCAATCACTTACGAAGATTCACAGTAAAGCTGATACAATGCCAACCTGCATAGTAAAACGGCTGTTTTGTCAGTCTACCTTCTAAAAAGGGCCAAAATGCTGAAATAATGATCTTAAGGAATGCTGAGGACTCCTAATCTTATAAATAAACAAAATACAGTTATTTAATTACTTAGATGATAAAGTTGGTTTCCTTGGGTATCGCAAAAATAGAAGCTATGAGCTTATGATAGCAATTAGCATCAACCAGATAGATCGCTTCTGGTATCTGCGAAGAAAGAATTAAGAACCCAAGTCTTCTGATCTAACACTTAATTAAAAACAAAACAACCCCCCCCAAACCCACAACACACTGAAAATAACAAAAGTCACTGAAATTTTCCATGTACTGATCTAAACTGGAATGGCATGGTTATATGAAGAAGCAAACAAAACACAAACAGACAAAACCAAAACCCTGGATCAAGTGAAACTCCCCTTGCTGGAAGTACAGTGGCAAGCACAATGCAAATATCATGCATCATGGAATTGACAGAAAAAAATGACATGATTGTGCAGACCTAAAACAAATAGCAATTAAGCGGGAACACAGTCAGTACAGCTGAAAAAATACAGGCACATGTTATACCAATACTCAACAAATCCACAGAAAGGAAGTTTCTGGTCTGAGAAAAGATGGTGTTAAGGACATTAAAGGTGTTCCTTAAGTAAAACGCATCATATTTAGAAAGTGTATCATTATAGCAATCTATCATTTGACTTTCAAGAGTCAGTAATTATCATTTATTACTAGTAAAAGTCATGATGTGTTTTCAAATTAGACAATATTAAGTTGTATACATAACTGAATCATTAATCTAATTCTTTCTAAGACAATAGGAGTGACCATCCTGTAATATACAAAGAGCATCTAACCTTTTGTTTTCTCTCTTTGGGTTTCCTCTTCTTTGGTGATGTTGATGGTCCATCTTTCTCCTCAATCCCTTTTTTCCTTTCCTTTTTAATTTGCTTCTTTTGTTTTTCAGGTCCTTCTTCATCCTCTGAACTACTTTCTGCTTTCTTTGTTTTAATTTTAGGAATTTTCTTTGGTGGTTGCAGATTGATTCCTGCATCTGCTGTCCAGTCAGAATAATCACTAGAGTAGTCACTACACATGATATACCAAAGAAAAAAAAAATTAAAAAACAAAAGTTAAAAAACAACCCAGAGTGCATTGGATTATAGAATACAACCCAATACAAGATTATAGTTAACAGTCTAGATAATTACAATACTTCAATCGTTAAAACCAGCGCCTAAAACCCTATATTCTATCTACAATTTAAAAGGTAGTAAACCAAAAGCCTTGAGATCATTCAGTCTTCTAAGAAGGTTAACTCGTAGCATCACTAGAAGTGAATCCACTGTTCACTTGTCAATTCAAGATAACACGTTAAAGTCTGGATATTGTTCTCAGGGCTTCTGGTTTCGAATAGCATTGAACAAAAGTTAACAAAAAAAAATCTGCTAAAGAGGAATCAACGGATGGGTTGAAGCTACCTCAATCTTTGCTCTCTAAGTTCAAACGAAGGGTCAGCAGAGGCAGTCACACAGCTCAGACTGACACTTACAGGAAACTGCTACCACATGCCTGAAGCATGCGCGTGCCTGCAAATAACCCTCCTGCAAAACCAATCGGAACCAATTCTGCTTCTGGCAAATAAGGATGAAACCTTCCCTGAATTTTGGTTAGTAATATAGCTGAAAATGAAATCCTGAAAGTTTTGAGTTCTTTTCCATCTTTTCTTCTAAACATGCAAAAGTTTTAGTTATTACTAATTAACTGTTTATAGAGACGATTATTTAAAATTTATCAGCAGGACTCCTCTCTGTAAGGTATACTGTCACTTACCTAGAACTGCCATCACTGTGCCATGCTCTTTCGTCATCTTCTGATGTTCCACCACTGGCAACAACTACTTCCCCTTCCTAATGGCGGGGGAGGGTAGGCAGGGAAAAAGAAAGCATTTTCTTTGGAACTCAAAATTTAAGTTTTAATACCTGACAATATGACTAAGACTCTTCTAGGCTTTATACGTGTTATAAACTTACAGCATTATAAAAAGCTTTACGTTGTTAAAAAGGCATTTTAGTTTGCAGATACTTACTTACTTTAATGGACTTAATTAAATGCAAAGAAGTAAGAAAATATCTATGCCTGGAGAGATGCACAGAGTAGAGCAAATTTTTTTTAACATATAGCCAGTGGAGACCTGAGTGCTTCTCAGTCTCCATTTAACAAGGCTAGCTTACCTTTTTGAAAATTATTTCCAGCCCTTTTTAATGTAGTATTTCCTCATCTTTTCAATTAATATCAAACAACCCCAGTACGAACCTTATGCACTCTTATTACTCATTTCTCCACTGCAGCCACAGAAGCACATAATGGTTGAGGCTGGAAGGGATCTCTGGAGATCGTATTGCCAATCTCCCGGTTCAAGCAGGGCCACTTAGAGTCAGTGACCATACTGATAGGCCACATGGGCCATACTGATTAAGCTCACAAATATAGGGAAGATTTAACATTGCACACATCTACTTTGCAAAATGCCCTTACCAATGAGCATTTCTCCCTTTTGTCAATTACTTTCTAGTCAAAACGTGTAAACACTTACAACAGCATGTGAAAACCTAATTCAACATCAATTTTTAAAAGAGGTGAAGAGAACGCACAATGAAAAACATAACCTGAGCTTCCACTAGAAACAATGTTTTATTAGCTGAAGAAGGAGCTTAACGACTAGAAATGGAATATATAATGTAAGTTTGCCTCATGAATAAGGATCTTACATCTGAGGAACTGTGCCCATTTTCTAACTCTTCAGCAGGCCTTGCAGTTTCTTCTACTGCGTATCTTGTACGGTAGTTGTGCTGATTAGCTTGCTGTTTTCTTGAGTCACTAGTGTCTAGTAAATGATCATGAGAATGGTTCTGTGAAGACACGAAAGTCAAAATACATAATTTTTGAGTATACATTTTATTAATACATAGCATTTTCTTTAATAATAGTATTCCAGGAAGCAACTTCTGCAGTAGCAAAAAGCTGCAAGTTTCAACATGACAAAATTCAAAACAGGCCACAAGTCCAAAACTAAAAAGCTGCCGAAGAAAACACTCCACATGCATAGTTGAATGTAAGCACCAAGCAGTTCAGTATATTCTGGAAATAATTAAAATTTCTTCCCAGATATAATAGAAAATTCTTATCTTGAATTATTAAAACTCATCATTCTCTACAAGGTACGTATCAGTTAACTACTGATAGGCTGCTTAGAGCTTGTAACAGCTCGAAATTACACTAAAAATGGCCATCAGAGGAAAGGGGACTCTTGCAGAGAACTCCAGAGTGTGTTATTTTGCAACTGAGGAGTCAGATCTATTAGAAGAGAGACTCATACAGTAATACAGAGACTGTTACCAAGTAAAGGCCTTTAAATGGTAAGATGATGCATAGAAGAGTTCAAATGAATGAGTCAGTTGGAAAGAATCTGAGTTCTTATGAAGCCTAGAAGAATGAAATAAGGATGTAATTAAGAAACACTTCACACTCCATCACAAAGAGACTTTGTTCCTCCTGTAGAATATACATTATGCAAACACTTGCTCTCAACACGAAGTACATAACTGTCCTGGTTTCAGCTGGGATAGGGTTAAATTTCTTCCTAGTGCTGTGTTTTGGATTTAGTATGAGGAGAATGTTGATAACACACTGATGTTTTCAGTTGTTGCTAAGTACCCTCCTAGTCCAAGGACAGCTCCCATGCCTACTGACTGAGCTAGGTACACAAGATGGGACGGAACATAATCAGGACAGCCAGCTCAGCTGGCCAATGGAGTATTCCATACCATGTGACGTCATGCTCAGTATATGAATGGTAGGCGTGATCCAGGAAGTACCGATCGCTACCTGGTTATCGGTCAGCGCGGGTGGTGAGCAATCGCATTGTGCATCACTTATTTTGTATGTATTATCATTATTATTATTATTCTCCCTTTTCTGTTTTATTAAACTGTCTTTATCTCAACTCACGAGTTTTTCTCACTCTTACCCTTCCGAATCTCTCCCCATCCCACTGGGGAGGGGGAAGTGAGTGAGTGGCTGCGTGGTATTTGGCTTGCCTGCCAGGTTAAACCACAACAGTAACCTTGTATTAGTCCCCAGCCTCCAGCAAAAAATCAAGAGCTACGATCTCATTTCAAGAGTTTTGCACTAATTTTTTTGGCACACATATTTGAACTTCAGCCTAGCTCAGACCCAATGAAATAGTTTCTGGACACACTCCTAGATGCCACAAAAGGAGGTACCCTTCCCCAGTCCTCTCTTTCTTCCATAAATGAAACCTCATATACCTAATCTATTACGTGCTGATATGGTTGAAAAAAAGAGTCCCAGAGATGAAGAAAAAACGGAACTGGAGCAAACCACAGAAAAGTACTAATACTATCAGAGCCTTCTAGTAGTGCAGACTGCTTCTACCTATTCCTCTTAGATTTTTTTCTTTTGTAAGAAAGAGGAGATCTCTCCTGTCATGTATGATGAAAGTTCGTTCATGAGGTTAAATTTTCTCGAGGAAAAAAACCAAAACACTTTTTGGTGAAAACTGCTAAAACTTGCCTAAGCAGCAGTAGCTAAGATTTGGGTTTCCTTAGCCACAACAATTGTCTTTAAATTGCAGAACTCTGGTAGCTAGAGCTTTTCTCCTACCCTCCCTGTTAGAAGATACACGCCTTTTTCAGGCGTGACTGCAACAGTTCAGTAGCACAGGCCAGCATGCCGATCTGTACAACTGTGTTACAGTATTCACCAAAGCACATGGGACCAACACGAAACTGCTCTATCCTCTATCCAGTGAGCACTGTGTTTCTGTTGTTCTGTCCAGTGAATTCAAACTGGGGAAGCTATTACTGACAGCACATCTACTGGAGACACTTCTAATGGGATTGCTCAGCAATCAGCATTTTAACACTGCCCAAGACTTTCGAGACCTGGGGCATTGCTTCCGGATTCAAACCGGCAGCACATATTAGAGCTCCTCAAGCTGCTCTGCCCTGACACAGAACAGCTCCGAGGCAGCCCTAAGACTAGTGGCTGAGCCCATCACACAGCCTTCTGTCTTTCAGCCTTCTGTCACTGCTCACTTCTCATCAAGCTCTCAAGATTCATTGCTGAAGCAGAGAGGTCACAAAAGCCAGCGTGATAGCAACTTGCTTCTGCTACCGAATTGTAACTTTTTTTCTTTATAAAGCTCATCTGGCTCTTAGCGTCATGAAACATGGTATGAGGAAGAATAGACAACAGAAATGGAATCATATAAGCCCAGTGAAACAAATTAGTCAAGTATCCTTTACAATAATGAGGACATATTTTGCAGAAGCTACATTACAGCCCCATTGTAATGCTCACATCTCCTCTTTAGAAACAAAAGTCCTAAAAATTTACATCCCCGTTTCTATTCAGAGGTGAGATTTCTCAAATGGTTATTATAAATGTAGCTTTTCCCTACTTATATTAGAACTACGGATCCTTGCAAAACTGAAGCACTTTGCATTACTCTTTGGTTTTGGAAAGACGACTTCTTTCGACAGTTCAAAGCTTGAGGAAACCCCCTTCCCCCTTCTTCCCCCCCCCAAAATCATTCCTTCATGGAAGCAAGTAACATCACTGTATAAATCCTGGGCCATGGTGATGCCAAAGGGTAACAAACAAAGGGAAAGATGCAATACCAAAACAAGAATGGAGGAAAAAAACCAACAAAACCACAAGTAGTCATCCATAAGTAACAGAATGACAGAATGCTTGAAGTTGGAAGGGACCTCTGGATGTCACCTTGTCCAACCCCACTGCTCAAGAGGGACCAGAAAAGGGACCAGAAGGTATACATCTTCCACATCTTGCCAAAAAGTGTATTTTAACACGTCCTGGTTTCGGCTGGGATGGAGTTGATTTTCTTCCTATTAAGTGGTATAGTGCTATGTTTTGAATTATGAGAATAATGTTGGTAACACAGTAATGTTTTAGTTGTTGCTGAGCAGTGCTTACACTGGTCAAGGACTTTTCAGCTTCCCATGCTCTGCCAGGTGCACAAGAAGCTGGGAGGGAGTGTGGCCAGGACGGCTGGCCCAGCTGGCCAATGGGGTATTCCATACCATATGATGTCATACTCAGCATATAAGGCTGGGGGAAGAAGGAAGGGGGGGGATGTTCGGAGTGATGGCATTTGTCTTCCCAAGTCACCGTTAAGTGTGATGGAGCCCTGCTTTCCTGGAGATGGCTGAACACCTGCCTGCCGATGGGAAGTAGTGAAGGAATTCCTTGTTTTGCTTTGCTTGTGTGTGCGGCTTTTGCTTTACCTATTAAACTGTTTTTATCTCAGCCCATGAGTTTTCTCACTTTTACCCTTCCGTTTCTCTCCCCCATCCCACTGTGGGGGGAGTGAGTGAGCAGCTATGGGGTGCTTAGTTGCCAGCTGCGGTTAAACCACAACATAACATCACTCCTATTCAACACAGCTTTGCCATAATCTGATGAAAAGCTGCAGGTCAGGTAGATCTTTATTTATTTGGAGGATGGGTGGGGTGGAGTGTGAAGGTTTGACTAAAAAGATGAAAGTATTACAACCTTTTTCTAACAAAATGGAATCTATCACCAACATTTTCAACAATGACTGAGGAAACATAACCGATGGTCCTTCCCCCCCCCTCCAATATATATCCTAAAGAAAGAGCTTGAAATTGGACTCTCAACTCTAATGGGAGGCTTGGAAATAAAGCCAAGATAACCTATGATTTGAGGTTCAATCATCACTTTTTCTCTCGCTCTCGATACACTTTGATGAACTGTCATATATGCTGACAAGTACCTTGTATCATATCCAAGGCTTCCAGTCAATATCGGAGAATATCTACAGATACATTAGAAATTACAGCTGCTGTCAGAACAGTTTTTCTGCAAAATACAAATGATGGCATTTCCTGTATTTGAGAGGGATAGATACAAACATCATCTGGACACTGCTGAGGGTCTTTGTAACACCATTTGTGAAAAACAGCCTGGAAACTCGGCGGCGTCCTGACAACTCAGACTACTGCATACTACTGTCCTTACGACCTGACTCCGCCAGGAAGCACAGCTTTGCTGCGCTTTCATACAGGGCTGCAGTAATTTTGGAAAGCTTTGACTGTAGAAATTTCATAGTATTTCTTCACCAGCAGTATCTATTCTTTATCTGAAAATGGTTCCTCCTTCCTTAAGACAACAGGAATTAGCCTCAGCTAGAAAGCTGAAAACAGGGGCAGGGCACAAGCATATGTCCAGTATCAGAACCCCAACATTAAACAGATGCTCACAGCCTCTTTAAGACCAAAAAAGGAAACTTTGGCTTTTTTGTCTGCATATGCTTTTCACAACATTACGTCTGAAAAGTTATGCTGAAAAAAATCCATTTGTCAAGTAGCCTACATAACTGTTTTCATTCTTGACTAGATATGCTACTTAAATTCTTCAACCCAACATTTATCTCTGAACTTAAGTTTGTCCTTATTGAATTTCAGTTCTTATTTTTCTGGAGAGGGATACTTTTGCGTTACCAAGGTCATTAATGTATACCTTTGTCCAAGTTTAACATTCTCCAATGACCATGAGTTCTCCCCATATGATAAATACAACTAATCCCCCAAGTTGTCAGTGCATAAAGCAGTTTTTATTTCATAGCATGGTTGAGGTTGGAAGGGACCTCTGGGGATCATCTTGTCCAACCCCCGTGCTTAAGCAGGGCCACCTAGAGCCAGCTGCCCAGGACCATGTCCAGGCAACTTCTGAGCATCTCCAAGGTTGGAGACTCCAGAGCCTCTCCGAGCAGCCTGTGCCAGCGCTCAGTCACCTTCACAGTGAAGTACTTCCTTACGTTCAGGCAAAACCTCCTTTGTTTCAGCAGTTTGTGCCCACTGCCTCTTGTCCTGTCATTTTCTCTTCGGCTAAAGAGCATCCTTCCATATTCTCCTCAAGTCTGGATCAGTGCTTGTAATTACTTAGTTTTCACTCTTACCACATCACATACGAGTAAGAAATTAGTGAGAACTGTACCAGAAGCAGTGAAGATAATGGAGACTAAACACTAAGTGCTAGTCTCTCAGGTTTGATTATTTTCCTCCCAACAACTTGCCAGTTTACCTGGAAGTAGTGTTTAAATAACATGTAAGTGGAAAAATTACTACTTTTGAGGAACACAACTAAGCTACCTTCAGCAAAACAATGCAGACATTTCTCCTCGCTGGTTTCTGTTAGTTTACAGTAGTCATTTATACCTGTCACAACAGAGACCTATGCTTACTTTTGTCCATCCATAACAATCTCCAACCTTAATTCTTTAAAATTTCTGCTTATAATTTCAATTTCCACTTAATGGTAATTAGAAGTATTTCCATTTTTGTCATTTTTTTTCTAGGACACACACCACATCAACCCTCCCGTGTACAAGAGTTTCATGCTCTTTAATATTTATTAAAATGCTCTGTAATCCCCATAGTTTAATAAACTAATATTCTAATTACTTGGACTGGGAACATTTACCTAAGCATGTTATTTATCTCACGTCTCATCTTTGGCATGCTCCTGAAAAAAAAAAAATTTGAAATACAGTTCCACTTTGAAAATGCAAAAATTCCAATGTCACATTCTATCCTCTGTCATTATGTGTTTGTTTGTTTGTAAAGTGTTTTTGTTTTATAATAATCAGAGAAAACCCTATTCCTCACCAAAGACTTTGAAAGTCAAACAAAGTTCTTCATTCGACACGTGGATCAGTGATACTAAATACTATTCAGGTGAAAACACCCAAGCTTTTAGGTTCTAACACAACTCCGTTAGTCCCTCAAGCAATCACGTACAAACACTTCTCAGTATGACCTGTGTCAAAGAAATGTGGGTTTTCTACCTTCAAACATCAGAATGCTTATGTGACTTCCATCTAAGTTGCAGATATTGTTAAGGAAGAAAGCCTAAGCCATAATTCTGTACTATTTTTTAACACACCCTATAACGACCCTGGATTAAAAATTAGTAATAGGACTTTGGAATCTCCTCAAAAAGTAATTACAGCTGCTCTGTGTTCTTCCTTACTGACCTACACTTTAGCTTGTAATCCAAAATGCTAACATTTGTTCCTTGCCCTCCTTTTCATTTTACTCCTGTATCTTTGACTCCTTTCAGAAGAAAATATTATTTTATCATTACTATATGAACAGAACTGATAAATTTCAAAAGTTGATACACAAATTAGTATTTCCTACTAGTATAGAATACAATATAACTGAATTTGCATACGAGGACAATTTTTTAATACAAGCCCTGTTTATTCTGTTCCCAGACCAGCTGACAGTACTGTAGAACAACACACTTTCTAGAATTCTTGATGCTGTAATTCTTAGGTCTATAGATTACTAGAAGATAATGTTTTCCGCTCCATTTTGTTTGAGGTGTTCCCCATCTCCTCTAGATCATAAATTCTCCCATTAAGCCCTTAAGAATTCACTTTGCAACACAAAAGGACTGTAGTCTCGCAACACTACTTGTTGAACAGAAAACTGTTCCAGCATTTAACACCACAGATACGTGAAGTCTCATGAAAAGAAAAAGCAGGTTTCTCGATGGCTAGCAAAGTTCATTTATGAGATTGGAAATAACTGTAATATCAAGCATCCGTCTGGATGCAGAGGTCTTTACAAGGTATCAGTATCAAAACCTACTGCATGCAGTCAAGGAAAAGGAAGATTTACACAGTATTTTCCAGTTCTACCTTCAACCTAACACAGCATGTATTTAAAGCCACACAGTCACTGTAAGGAACAGCAACAGAAGAGCTCTGATAATTAAGTTATTAATTTCTATTTAAAAAAAAAACTAAAAATATCACACAACAGTTTTTCGAGTGCAGTCTTGCTTCTCTTCCCAGGTGTTTATTTGATTTTATTATGGACGCTACACAAGATAATTCCAATTCACCGTTCCTATTGTTCAGACACTACTGAGCAAAAGTGTTGCTCATGCTAACCATAAGCAACAATGAAAATCACTAAAATCTGAGCAGTTCATTTAATTGGGAGACTCAATCACTTGGGATCAAGAACCCTTTTCTTCTTACAAATTTGATTATTTAAAGCCCATTTGATAGCAACTCATTTCTGAATCCCTCTGAGATTTATCTCATGGGATTTGAATTAATATACTTCTCAAGAACCCGAGTCCTGCAAAAAGAGACACATTTAATGAAGAATAAACTACGGAAGGATATGAGTTTTTTGCCCTGAGATGCCATAAAAAAGTATCCTGTAGGGTTTAAGAAGGATTTATTTAAATGTTCTGAAAGCGTTACTGAATTCAGCAATAATTTCTATATGGAAAATTTACTGACATACTCAATTGCAGAGACCATGACTGTCTGCTTTTTGCTTTACTTCCTCAGGACAAAGGTGGGAAGTGGACTGAAGGATTTACCGAGTTATCTCTCCCTCACATTCTGGGCATCAGAATCCAGATCATAGACCCTCCAGGGACCAAGATAAACGAAGGACACATTCTTCTCTGTGTAAATATATGAAACTGAAGAAAGGTCTTCCGAAGCTAGCTTTTGCTCTGAAGGATTTTAAGGGCATAAGTATCCATAACAAAAATACAGGGCTCGAAAGAATCCAGTACTACCTTTAAAGTTTGGAGACTAAAAAATTCCTCCTCCGAGAAAAGATTTTCAAAAACATCTATATTAAGTTTTTTTGTTTCAAAGATGTAATAAAAGTAATTGCTGAAACCAAAATGCTGGACCAACTAGCCTACTCTGCTATTTTTACATCCTAGTGATATTTTAGGAAAACTGTAACCCAATTAGAAATTTAAGGGTAAGTTGGTAAGAATTCACATTATCAGGAAGGATCTTTTGACTAGGCTGTAGCTGCAGAAAAGGAAAAACAAAGAAACCCTTGAGCAGTGCAATCATTTAATTAAACTAAAAGAAAGTCTGTAATTCAGCACCAAAATACATCCCCTCAAGACAGGAAGTAACATTGTTAAAATCTGAATTTGTGAGGCCCTTTTTCCTATTATTCCTGAGAGAAAAATAGGAGTTACCAAGATTTCTGATATCCTGGTATTTCATTAATGAGCCCTGCCATGGCTACCTCCAAAACCGTAAGTGGCAAAGAGCTTCTTCCCTCTACATACAAAAACTGGAGATACACTGAAAAAAATATTTGTTCACTTTATCTTGGGCAAATACACTTAATGTCGGTGACTGCAGCATTGAAATTAGCATGTCAGTACCATTTCTTAAGATAGCAATAAACAATTTTAATACAAGAAAGAAACTGAAGAAGAATTTTAAAAAACTAATAGAGAACCTGAAAATGATTAGGGGACTGTTTGGGGGTGGGGGAGTGTTCACCTCACTTCTTTTGAAAGCTTTACTTTGGTTGAGTATGAAAAAAGCAAAACTGAACTCAAATTTAGCATCAAGTAGAAACTTGCCCATCTCAAATTTACTCTTTCTACTGCATATAAAATTAATTCATCATTATTAAAAAAAATACAGAAGCACTACTAAGCATACTACAAACCCCAAAGCATGGGTTCTCCTTTACAGTTGCTTAAAATTTACTTCCTTTATTACAAAATATAGTTGGTTATTTAGCTAGAAAAGCACAGATAAGAGTGTGAGATCATAGAATCATTTAGGTTGGAAAAGACCTTTAAGATTGTTGAGCCCAACTGTAAACCTAGCACTGCCAAGTCCACCACTAAACCATGTCCTTAAGCACCACATCTACACATCTTTGAAATATCTCCGGGATGGTGATTCAACCACTTCCCTGGGC
>NW_009213578.1:38540-55577 GCF_000690835.1 Fulmarus glacialis | reverse complement strand
ACGGACCCCTGTGGGACACCACTCGTCACGGATGTCCATCTGGACATCGAGCCGTTGACCACTACCCTCTGGATCCAACCAATTCCTCATCCACCGGACAGTCCACGCATCAAATCCATATCTCTCCAGTTTAGAGAGAAGGATGTTGTGGGGGACCATGTCAAAGGCCTTACAGAGGCCTAGATAGATGACATCTGTAGCTCTGTGTATGTGTACATAGGGGGTCAATGTAACAGGAAATGAATTTAAATCAGGCATATACCACCTAGAGTATTAACAAAAATCAGAGGTCCCAAAGGCATAATTATAGTTGGTGTACAGATTTCAGGTTTTTTCATAATGCTATCTTTATGATGGCTGAAAGAATATCACTGTACTGTGACAAAAAAAAATTAGATTTAAGCTAGACATAATTTTTCTTCCAACTGGCCTGTGAAATATGTATAATAAGGTTATTCGCACAATCTACTCCAGAAAGCAATTTAGGTGCGCATTTGTAGATGACAGTTAAAAATCTGTATTCCTGTATGGTCAATGGAGAGAGGTAGAATCCACTGAGGAAGTGATTCAGAGTTCAGAAGGTAAATGCCTGACATACGAATACCCCACAAAACATGCAAACAGCACACCTACACATTGGACAGATAGCAGACACATTGTGGTTGGATATGAATATAAAAGAAAGAACCTGCATTTCATTATGGTCCTGGGACACTAGTAAAAATACATAGGTTATGAATCCAAAGCTCTTGTGATAATAGTTGCACACTGAAGTAAGCACTGAAAAATAAAGCAAATGTCAGATAATGTCTGTAACAGTGCAAACAAAGCCACACAATCTCAGCTGATCACTTGACTAGTGATCAATGTCATTTCACATAAAATAAGCAAAGGTGAAAATGAAACACTGACATTGTGAACACTTGATTAAATCTGGAGCCGATTAAGCTGGCACAGTTTAATGTAAGAGTACAGGTGGTAAATCATCTCACTCTTGGGTCAAGTCAGAGAAAAGATACAATTAGAAAGACAAGCATACTGCAGCCAAGATGATTCAGAAAGTGGAAAATTAAATGCTTGTTAGCAAAGCCCTGACAGGCGCTAGGAATAATGTATTTAAAAACTGCTCATTTGGATTAATAGTGTTCTGTGCAAATCTGTTGAGGTAACATGGAAGTTGTAGTTGTTTCCCTCTGTTTTTCTGTTTAGAATTTTGTCTATAAATTAGTAAATTAATTCACAGGGACCAGTGCTTGTAATTTTTTCTAATAGTCAAGTTGTCCTCCATACCTGTATATCCAGACTATGCTGCTGCTTCTTCCTCCACAGCATTTCAGTGTGCTTTACTCTTTCTGTATATTCTATTCTACATAAGTCTTCATTGCTATAGGATCTGGCTTCTTTCCAGTACCATATTATGTATTAATTAATATGCTTTAGCAGAGCACAAAAGAAACTTAGTCAAGTGCAAATTATTGGGCTTGGTGCAACAGTAACTGAATGAAATTTTATGCCCTGTGCTGAATAGGATATTGAATAGTCTATTTGGCCTTAAGCTCTGTGGTTATATCTGAAGCAGCAGATGCAAGGACATGGTGATGCTCAAAGGCTGATGTAGGAGTATTTGACATGCACCAGGTCCTCCTCATCCCCAGTTCAAATCCATGTTTTTCTCTCATAAGAAATGAACAATATCATGGGAACTTTAATGAGATTCCTAATCTAAATACTTAGGGAATTAGGATTCTGTGCAACACTTCAGCATCTAATGTCATATTCAACCTGTGAAACAATGACTGCATTGTGGTAACTCCTGATTAGCTGTGTCTCAAAAAGGCACTGAGAAACCTCATCCTTCCAAGAGAAGGTCTGACCATGCTTAAAAATAAGAACTACATCTCTTGTCTTATTCCAGAGCAATAATTTATCTTTTCAGATCCCTTGAGCCCTGATAATTAATAACTTAAATAGGACTGAAATCAATAGGTGTGAAATTGTTAACTTTTATAGTGACATCTTCAGTCAGCAAAGAGTGGGTGAGTTTGCTTATTGGATCCTTACTGTTGACGGCACAAGCTTCACTGGTTACTGTCAGTTAAGCTTTCCAGAGACTGATAGTTTTATACTGATTTTTTATTTATACTGAAATCTTGCAGGATTTGTACTGCATTCTTGCAGCCATGCCACTTTTTCCTATTCTTCTTATCATTGTTCCTGTTTGATTTTCTGACTAGCCTTGGTTTGCAACAAAATGTCTTTCATCACACTTATGTATTTGCAAGTCAAGTCAAACAGAGTGCTCAGGTTTAACTAAAGGTCATAACATACTCTAATAAAATGGCAAATAACATCAACAATATTATCCAGGTAAATTATGTTCAGTTTGAAATATCTTTTTGTATATCTGAATGCACATTTCACTGCATTGAATTTGGAATAAATACTGTTTTCACAAATGAACTGAAAAGATGATTTACCATTAACTGTAGAACTACTGGCCAGATGTTTCTATTTAGAATTAAGGTTGGGTGTTACCACCCTCAATGTTGTATGATGCAAATAGGTTGTATAATTCAGCTGGGTCTGTTTGAAAATACCAGTCCATATATTTATCTTTCCAATTTTCTTTGCTCTTCTGAAAGACATACACTGAGCTTTAATGGCCCTTCCAATGTAAAGCAACTGCTTTCCATGTCAAACAAAAGCCCTTATTAGTGTGAGGTAATATGTCAGCTACTAAGAAGATTCTGGTATGCTAGTAAACTAATAAATATTCATAAATACTCTTGAACAAGACAATGCACAGATTCTCCAAAAAATGTGCTATAGTCTTAATCCAGAGAGTGTTGTGGTAATTAACAGATAAAAGAAGAGGTTCATTAAATGAATATGCAGTGTCATGAAATCAGAGCTGTGCATTGATCACTGCTAACTTAAGGATTCTTCCTTAGCTAGGATATTTTGACACCCCATTTATCACTAGTCCTATTTTTAGCTTTTTAATTAGCAGATCACCAGCCCTTACCTCATTAACTTAGCTTCTGCAAAAACATTATTTCTAGAGGTAATAGCTAGGTTACAATAATCACCACTCCCAATTTCTTGACCTGCAAGGAAGGACAGGACTTCAGGTTCTATGCCATGAAGCTATATTTCATACCGGGCAAATCTGACCTTGACTCAACAGCATGTTGACTCAACAGCATGTGTCTTATTTTTAGAACATTTCTTTTCCTAAACGCATTGACCTCAACACCTTTTCAATGACAACTGAAACATTTTCCTAATTTATCTTAAATGCTTATTTCTATCCCTCTGTTTGCAAAACTGTTTTGGGATATAGTTCAGCAGAAAATTGTATCTTGATGTGTGTTTAACACAGCTTGCTGTGTATTTGTATAGATAGGTTTTTAAATGATTGGCCTTTACAGTCTTTTTATGAGAGAAAACAACATTTCCAGAATTTAAAATGAACCAAATAAAGACATATTTACACTTATGTTTGTTAAGTATAAAGGCTTAAGAAACTAATAAGCAGCAGACAATTGACAAATCAATGAAGTACGTCTTGTGCAGATGTTTCCTTCTATTTGAAGTGCCTATTTTATTGCTTATACTATTGGAAGGTATGTTCCACCGCTGGTGATGGATAGGAGTATACATTATGCCATACTATTTCAAGACTATATAATTATCTCTGTAATATGCATGCTATATTTTCAACATACTGCTTAAGGCTTAAGGTTTTCCTGTTGCAAGATCCACAATTAAATCATCTTAATATTGTCTTTTTGCTCTAATATATGTAGCAACAATGAAAACATTAGGCTAGCCTCAATTAAATGGCCAATGAATTAGGTAGCTGAACAGTATTTGTACCCCTGGCTGTTGTATCCAATTAAAATTCCTATCAAATGAAAGAATTGATTAGTCTTTTCAAGCAGAGAGGTTTGCATCATGTAAGCAGCCTAAATAATTTACATTAGAGCTTTCAACACATTTCAAATGCTGTCATCTCTGCCTTGCGAAACAGTTTATGGCATCCTAAGACTTGCTTTCATTACATGCACTGATTTTGCAATCAATGGTATGCCAGAAGTTCAGAACACAATCTAAGAAGGTCATAGTTCTGCCACTGAAAATAGTCTGGGGAAAGGTCACGTAATTTTGTGGTCTATGATGTTTATAGCTGTGCTTTGATATGTAGCCCTGTGTATGCAATCTCATTAAGCACTAATGCTACCTTTGTAATGAAAACAATCCATTTTTGACCTTAAGATCTAATTTTCTGATTTGCAACATCTTTGACTTAAAAAAATTAAGAGCACAGGACTTTGTCAAGATGAGTACACAAAGTCTGAAGCTTATCATTACATTATTAAATCAATGCAATGGATGACAAAATGAATTTGTGGAAAAAATATCATTTGCTATAATTATACTGGAGTGTTTTAATTCAGGCAATCACACACATGTTTGAAAAGACTCATTCAGACTCTTTTCCAGTGAATGATACAAATCTGTAGGATGTGGTATCCCACTGCATAAAGTTTGCAGTAAGCAGAAAGGACCTTATTAAATTCTGACAATTTTTTTCAAGAGCAGTGGAATCACTGGTATCTTCATGAAGAGTTAAAGGGCCTAATTCCTCTGGTAGGCCTCAGGAATTATAGCAGCTTTTAATGTGTCTGAAATATCTAGATGGAATCTGAGATGAGCAGAGAGGCTTTCACAAAATGCATAATTTTTTTTTATATTCAGGTCTCTGTTCTCCTGGACCACCTGAGTTTGATGTAACGATGAGAAATTACTGCCTTTATATGAGAGTAACTTTCCATAAGTCATTACATTTTCAGACTCTAAAAAAAATAATACTGCTGTTCAGACAACAAAAAATTCAAAACTTATCAATTTTCACCTGATTTCCATTTATGCAGATGCCAGCTACTTCCCAACTCTCTTTGGATCCAAAAATGCAGGGGTAGGGTGTTGCCAAAATCATTTGATTTAAGAATACTTGCTGATTCAGAGCACACCACCTATTCACTAGTAAAGTCAGGCTAACCCAAAAACAAATTTCCTTTAAAATGTTACCAATACATACTAGCTGAATTTCCAGTCACCCATGAAGAATTTGCCCAAAAAGTGCCTATTCAGATGAATCTCCTGAGAAAATGTCCAAGTGTCTTGATCTTTGCCCTATCTTCTTCTGATGTAATTAACCTTTTTTTTTTTTTTTTTTTAATACGCAGTAAGCTAGCTTCAATATGAGATGGAAAAGCCTCTTCTTCTCTTCATCCCTGCCCTGGGAGATAGCTTATGGGTAGTGGAGATGGGAGATCAGCTTGCTCCTATCTGAAGGGAGAGAGATAACCTGGGTTAATTGTCCTTGATGTGTGTTAGAGTGTCCTTGTGTTTTAAAAAGGGTGAGTCCTGCTCCATCCACTACCCCATGACTCCTGGTCTGTACCACGAGTGGATGGAGGCATCACGACTTCTCCCTGAGGTAGACGTCTGCATCCCAGAAGGAAAGCAGGCACAGATGGACTACCAGAAGGAGGGCAGAGGGCCAACATCAGCTAACTTGGCCCATGCATTCACACATGCTGTGGCAGCACATTTGTGCAGTGGCCCTGAAAGGACAATGTTATAGCAAATGCATTTCAATGTCAATACATACAAATAAACATGCACTTGAAATAAACCGTTCCTACATCTTACAATATCTGCAGCAATACAGCAATCCTAGCATCTGTATAGCAATATCTAACGCCAACATCATAGCACCTAACATCTATGGCAACACGGCAAAGGGACCTCAATTTAACAACAGAACTCAAAGTGCCAGTGCCAGTGTACTCAGCAGCTATTCAGAAAAGCTAATGAGGCACTACATTATAGGAGGCATAAGAGACTGAATATATAAATAACATTATATTGTCTTTCTATAAATCAGTGGGTGCTAAAGTCTTATCCCAGCTACAGTACTGGTCACCTTGTCTCCAAAAATGTATTGTGGAGGCAGGGGCAGAGACAGCTCACAGAGGAGTGATGAATCATCAAAGGCATCTCAGAGATTAAGAGAGATTGAGAAGATTAGGACTGTTTACATTGGAAATAACAGGAGAGGACATGATCAAAGTATCTGAAGTACTTCAAGATGTCTAAAAGACAGAGCGGTGTGACTGGAAATTATTCTTTTCTATGTCTTGGAGTACAATAAAATAATCTGCTCAATTAAATTAAAATGAGGGGGAATTAAAACTGACTCTCATGGACCTGAGGGCACTAACAGGCCCTCGTGGCCTTGCCCAGCCTGCCAGCTGCCTCCCACCACCCTTTCCAGGCCCAGGACCCAATTTTAGCTGAGCCCCAGTCCTGGCTCAGCAACATCCCCAGCATCCTTGTCACTGGACTGTTTCTTGTATCTCCTGGGCTGACCCAGACCTGCTGCCTTGACCTCCCTGTTGCTCATGGGGCCAGCGGGGCCCATAGCTGTTACCACCTTACCCTGCCCTGGGCCAGTGTTCCATCGAGCCACAACCACCCTCAGCTCCTGGTCCCATCCCTGAGGGAGCTGCCTGCCCACAGGGCACCCTGACAGCCATCTCAGGCCATCTGGAGCTGGGGGTCAAGCTAATGGGGCCTGGCCTGCAGGCTGCCCCAAAGCAGCCCCTTGGACCCCGCCATGGCCATCAAGCCCCTGGGGGGTGGTCAGCATGCAGAGGAAGAGACCAGCCCTGTTGGCTGCCTGCAAGTCCTTTGTGTCCACCGCAGCCCTGGCTCCCTGCTCCTGATGGGCCACCACACCTTGTGTCCACAAGTTTCAGAGTAGACCTGCCCCTCTTAGCGGGGAGCACCGCCATCCCAGTGAGTGTGGGCCTTTTCACCACCGTGGCTCACATCATCCTCCCCAAGAAGTTGCCTACATCCCCACAGGCTGCCCAACACTTTTTACAGTACGTTTTCTGATGCCACGGCCCTCCCTACAGCATCATTACCTAACAGGGGGCTTGGTTCACAGCCAGATACTGGAGGGGGGCTCATGGGCCTCCCCCAGGGACCAACCCACCTCTCCTCCTCCTGGCCTGCATGGCAGCCGCCCCTGGCTCCCGGCTCCCTTTCCCACAGGGAGCAGCCCCACTCTTGCTGCTCATTGGCAATGCATAAAAAGAAATACCTAGTGCCAAAATGTATAATCAATTTGCAGAACTCGCTGCCAAATGAAAATGTTGACGTGAAGAATTTAGCAGGTCGCAGAAAAAGGAAAGGCATTAATCTGGGTATCCACACTTAATTAATTTAACAAAACATTAATTTTTATGAAAGAAGCATTAGACCTTCAGGTATCAGCCGGCTCCCATCAGAGGTAGATGGGAAGATGAGATCCCTCGGAGGGGGGAGGTTGTCTCACAGCTTGTTGTAAAAGAAGAACTTCTTCCTCTGAAGTTGCCAGTGCTGACAACCACCTGATAGAAGATAGCAGCTAGTAGACGTGTCAGCTCTCGTGTTCAAAACTACAGAACCAGAAAGTGGATAAAAACTATAAAATAATTCACCCTCAAGTAGTCTATGGTGCCCACATGCCTCATATTTTCAATAAATGAGGTACTTGCAGTGCACTGTAGTTTTGTAAGGATATAGATTTCTGCTGGGAATTCCTCTTGGATTTTTTTATCTAGGGGCAAACATTCTCTGGTGCAAATGCTGGGGCTGTGTAGCTGCAAATATACCATGTCATGGCAATGTGAATTGAAGCTGAAGAAGGTCTAAATCCCCTTAGGGCTGCTTCCTCTCTCCACCACTTTTCACCTAGACTATCCTCTAAATCTTGGTCCAGAAATGATCACAGGTTCTAAAATCTCTCATTTAACAGTTACACTGTTAAATGCAGGTCTGCATGACTAGCAGACTGAAGATGTTGGAAATCCTTCAGCAAAACCCAAGCTTTTATTCAACAAATCTAGTTTAGTCACTGGAAATCACACAAGACCCCATGCCTCACTTGATGTGTCAAATTGACATGGCTGTACTTGACTCTGGATGTCCAAGTTACTTTGGTTAGAACGATCTCAGGTATCCCCGCACCATACTCTTTGTCTAGATGACCTCTATAGGTCCCTCTGTGATTCCATTAAATACATTAAACAATAGTAGTTTAAAAATGGAATCCTTTACAGGTCAACGACTTTTCTACCTGCTCTTTGTTATGAAAGCCATCAACCTCTTCCTTTGCAGAATAAAGAGTGGGCATTATTTTTACTCCATCTCTGCCTAAGGGACTACTCTCATGGGATTTCCCTGTTCTTAAAAGGCAGGCCTAGAGGGCAGTGTTTCCCAACAGTAAAAAGTTTGCAAAGCTAGCAAAAGTTTGTGTTTCCTCTATTAAAATGCATTGTTTCTGCCCTGTAGGACCTGAGAACCCCTGCAGAACCTTCATAAGTTGTTGGAGTACTTTACATTTGCACTTTTAGTTTCCAGTCAATTGATATGCTGTGCTCAGTGAAGGCTAAGCTCCAATTTTAATTTGTCACCTTTTGGCTTTCTTTTATGTACATAACTCCAGTGGTTAAAGTCAAATTTATAGTATAAGTTATTCCAATTGTGAATTGCATTGTCTTCCTTCTTATAAAGATGGACTAATTATTGTATTAAAAGGAAGCACATTATTATTGCTGTATACCTTGAAAAGAGGTTTGGGTTTTTGGTCCTGTAAATCTGGCTGTCACAAAGGTAACTGATTATCTTGTCAGATTCATTTGTATGGCTTCTTGAAGTACATTTCCCTTTTACTTGATGATATAAAATATCAAGATAGCAGGATGAAGATCTCCATAGGTTCATGTTTAATACATGTTACATATAAATGAAGTCTACCAGAGTAGACAAACATGTGGTACCTGGTTTGCCAAAGCAACATGAGCATCTCTGAAAGGACAAGTGACAAACAATGGTGTAATGAACAGAAGGAATGTGACCTATTTGTATTCCTGCTTAATTAATACTAGAGGTCTAAGGGGAGGTAAGAATCACAGTGAGACTCCTTGAGTGGTCTAAGAAACATTTGGCTTCATAAGCTTAGCATGCTTTACCAGGAAGAGCATGTCTGTGTTGAACTTCACCTAAATTGTGGAAATTAAAGAAAAATAAAGCATTTTCTTAAGTAGGATTTGTATAACTAATATAGCTTATCTGATATTCAGTATTTCCCAGATCAGAATCATAATGTATAGGTTTGGGGAGCTCAGCTTTGCTTTTGCTCATGTATAGGAAAATTCTACAGTACTTATCAATCAAACCCACACAAATGCTTATTAAATGACAGTGAGAAAAAGTTCTGAAAATCAGGCTCAAATCTTGACAATTTTACTGCAGTATTTTTCTCCAAATAATTCTTTTGCATCAAAAGTTTCACTGAAAATAATCACAACAAATGCAAGAGTCAAACTGGAGCTCTAAAAGAACAAATAACAATAATCACTTAACACTTCATCAAAAGGTCAGTGCAATCAAGACTGGAATATTTTTTTCTTCCTTGATTTTTTTTTTTTCCATGACCATGATGAAAAGAGAAATCCTTTCAGCCTCAGTAAATATATACAGGAAGATAGTTATATTTCGCAAAAACTTGGCAAACTGGAGCAGGACCTGGTGACCCTGCATGACTGAATCTTGATGAAACTCTCCATAAAGATGCTTGAAAGGACTCTACTAGGGAATATTCAGATCATGGCTTAGGTGGCCCCAGATCTGAACTGGATTAAATTGTGTTTAATATCCTCCTTACCTTGCTTCACTCTATCTCTTACTCTCAGTATGCCATATTAACAAGGATCAAAGCATAAGAGAATACCTAATACTCTGTAGCAGAAAGATTTCACCAATACAATGGAACTTGTGAGATACAAGGATATGACTTAGGCAAGCTATGCAGGGTCTTCTATAAGAAGAATTTTTGCATATGTTCCAATAATAGCACCTTAAATTTGAGTTACAAGAAGCCTTTTCATAAATATCCAATCAATACTCAAATCAATATCTATTGATTGAAGGCCTCTCTTTGTTTGCGTTAATTTTTATCTGAGTACAAGGCACACAGGAGAAAAAATAAAAAGGAAGGCAAAAAAAAAAAAAAGAAAAATAGAAAGGAGAAAAATAAGATAGAGTTGGGGTGGATGTGTCAGGAAGATTTCTGTGAGATTGTTCTGATTCCATGCAGTTGTTTTTCAGTTGCACTCAAATAGCCTGTCTGCAAGCTGCTTCAGAGAACAGGAATGCTTTTCCCCTACTCATGTTTGATTTCTTATGCTGGTTGTACTGCCAAAACATTACATATATGGGAAGAGGCCAAGAATAAGTGTGATGAAGGATATTATGATGGCAAAAAAAATCACAGTTAGCTTTCAAGAACAGTATGGTCTTCAAGGATTGTTTTAGACAATCTGTAGAAATCAGGAAGAGATTGTTCAAATATATGAATTTTTAATTTGAATTGTTTCTTTGGAGTATTTTGATTGTCTCCATTTCACATGCAGACCATATGGAGTTATTCAAGACCTTTAATTTCACAAAAGCAATACGTTACAGAACATTATAGTGCCCCTGTACTCGGCCCTGGTGAGGCCGCACCTTGAATCCTGTGTTCAGTTTTGGGCCCCTCACTACAAGAAGGACATTGAGGTGCTGGAGCGTGTCCAGAGAAGGGCAACGAAGCTGGTGAAGGGTCTAGAGACCAAGTCTTATGAGGAGCGGCTGAGGGAACTGGGGCTGTTTAGCCTGGAGAAGAGGAGGCTGAGGGGAGACCTCATCGCGCTCTACAACTCCCTGAAAGGAGGTTGTAGCGAGGTGGGGGTCGGTCTCTTCTCCCAAGTAACAAGCGATAGGACGAGAGGAAATGGCCTCAAGTTGCGCCAAGGGAGGTTTAGACTGGTGTACATTAGGAAAAACTTCTTCACTGAAAGAGTGGTCAGGCCTTGGAACAGGCTGCCCAGGGAAGTGGTGGAGTCGCCATCCCTGGAAGTATTTAAAAGACGTGTAGATGAGGTGCTTAGGGACATGGTTTAGTGGGCATGGTGGTGTTGGGTTAACGGTTGGACTTGATGATCTTAGAGGTCTTTTCCAACCTTAATGATTCTATGATTCTATGATTCTATGAGTATGTTTTTAGAGATGTTACCTAAAGGAAGTGCAGCATTTCAAGTTAATGATTTAATCTTTGAAATATTACAACTACAAATACTAAATTGTTTAAGAGTAGTAATTATAAAGTGGGTATTATAAATAACAACATATGGCATCGCTGTGAGTACAAGGCTGAATTAATTCCTGAGGCTCTGATGCCATTCATAAACCTCTCACAATTTATGACTGCAGCTGAGTTCTTGAGTGAAATACAGCCTTGTGTTTACTCCAGGGCTATCTATTATGCTCCATGTTATTCAAATGTATTCTAGTGTTGATCCTCATGTTTTGCCTCTGAATTGTTTTCCCCCAGTCACTAACACAAGCTTATAACTTTTTTCCCTTAATATAAAAGTCCTCAGATTTTTCATGAGAAAGAACACATCTGAACAGAGACTTTGCCTTATTGATGCCACAAATCACATATTCCACCAATTCACAGCCCTTCAACATTCACGGCTGGAGTAAAGGGAGCAATTTTATACGGAAAGGAAGATTTAGAGACATTTAATTCAGTTTTTCAGCTGGATAAGAGAAACCAATTCTGGGTGGCCAGCTGGCTTTCCACAGATCAACATTGATTCATGAAGTCTAAATAATGTTATTATACTGCAATGACCTTCCTGCAATGGATCTAAACATAAAGTCTCTGGAAAGAAGTTAGCTCATCAGCCTAGCAGAGACAGCACAAAATGTTCTTGATATGGAGGACTCTGACAGACACTCAAGAATTCATACTGCCCTGACAGAGTTGTAGTAGAAATTAAGGCATTAACTGAGCAGTAGGAAAAGAGAAGATATTGTAATGTGATATATTGCAGCATTGCTTATCAAGGTGGTAAGAACTGGAATACCATGTTTGAAAATTTTTGAGTGTCTTCTGAGAATTGTGTTAAGGATGAACGTGGCTTTGCTAAGGCAATATCTGTCCTGCTTCATATTTCTTTCAGGAACATTATAGGGGGCTTACTGTAAACTTAGCAGAAGAAATCTGAATTTTTTCTACTAAATTGAAGGGTCTTGGGTCAGGAAAAAATTAATAGACTGCAAACTGACCACAACAGCAACAAGCATTTGATTTCTATTCTACGAAAATGTAACTATTTACTATGAAGCACCTAAAGTTTGCCGAGAGCAATAAAAAATAAATGCAAGAGTAATTTCCCTGTCCTAAATAACTTAAAAACAAGGTGAGAGATGAACAACGACAAGCATTTTTGACTGGCTTCTGAAAGATAGTTTAGCAGCCTGTGTTCCACTGAAAAATTTCAGTAGGACTTGCATGAATATCTAGACTTTTGATGAGTGCAACCTCTTACTGCCATTTCCCAGTTTTGTCACTCCAGTTTGAGTATTCACTCATTACTTTAACTTCTGCCTATTTTGACAAATTAAACATTCCTGGGCACATCCCAGAAATTAAAGCCAACTGGTATCAAATGGCCCACGTCTCGGCTAATTGCCCAACCTCCAAAATTTGGGGTCTGAGGCAAACAACCCATGGGAAAGGATAGATCCTTTGAATGCTTTATCTCCCAAACTATATCTGAGAATTATCTGGGAGACTGCCAGTTGACATGGATCAACTGATCTCTATTATGATATCAACACACTATATCCAGAGCAAAGAAAATATTTACAGGTTTGGGGTGGGAAGGGATTTGCTGGAGTTAAGTTGTCTGCATCTGCAAAGGCACTTATCGTCCTTTCCCTCTACATTCCTTACAGTAGCACTTACTGTCTTTCCACTGTAAGAGAACAATCCCAACACACACTCACCCTTACCATTTCAGGTTGTAGTCCTTCTGGCTCTTCCAGCATCCCACACAGAGCTCTTGGTGTACTTCCCAGCTGTATCCTCTAACTTGTCAAAATTGTGGGACCTTCTCTGACTTTTTCTAGTTCTGCCCATGCTGGTTACCTTCCCTGAAGATGAAAGAGACATCTCTGTGGCTGTGGAATTCTTTTCAAACCCTATTATCTATATGAAAATCCAATTATTTTCAATCCTTATTCTCTATGTGATTTTGGGCCTACTACGCAGTGTAACCCTTAGTAACATCTGTTAGATTTAGGACACCTCTGAAGTGTGTCAGTGGAGGTCATTCCCTTCATATTGTCCCATTCTATCTCCACTGCATAACTATGGCCCACACATTTGTCATTTGATAGCCCATATACACATCTACCTTGGCCTTTCTCACTTAATACAGAGTTTCTGCTGTAGTCCACAGGTGCTTTCCTTGGACATTCATCCCAGATTCTGATGCTTTGTAACTGTAAAAATATCTAGACTGCAGCATTTGGTTTCATTGATCAGCTTAGACATTGCTGCATTCCATGACCTGCCGATTAAATAATTTGCATTTTATAAATAGCATTTTAAGAATTAAAACTGTGCTCTTAGAAATTGTGTAAACTGTGCTGCTAGAGATCTCACAATGTAAGGAATTTTTTTCTGTACCTCAGCAAAACTTGGCAAAGCAGTCAGCCTTAGAAATAAAACTTAACAGGTGTAATTAATCATTACACTGTTCAAATAATAGCCTGTATTAGGGAAAAGGTGATCATCACTTAAAATCCAAAAATTTATTTTTCTATATGCCTCACAAATCAATGTTATTTACCACAACACAAAAGGAGAGTCCGTGTTGATTAAGCTGGATCTATGCAATAAGTCCTAATAAATAGAAGTACCCTGTTAAGACAGATGAAAAATTTCTCAAACATGCCAGGATTAAAGGAGGCATATGTTTTTCAGGTCCCTGACTATGATGCTATACCACTGGAAGATTACTCTGGAATACTAGTAGTCTACAAGTAGTCTACAAGCATCAATAGTACCATTAGGGTGATGAAGACTTCTTAAAAAGGCTTTTGTCAGAAACTTTATGGAGTTACTTTTCTCCTTTGCTAACTTGCAGTGAATGGTAAAATTGCTTCCTGTGTATTGTCCTATTTCTACTGCTGGTTGTGAATTGCTGCCCTAAATAATGAACTAAAAATATGAGTTCATTTCTGCACTGTATTATGAATGTATTATTGTCACAACATGTAATTACAATCATTCACAGTGTGAACATGAAGTCTGAATAGTAAATTGTCCTGAAAACAGTCGTATTCTGTGAATTTATGAATTTCCAAGCTTACCTCTCGCAATGATTAATACTGTATTGCCATTTAACTCTCAGGTCATTCAGCAGAAAAACCATCATACCTCAGAAGTCACGGACGTGAAAAAGCACTTACTGCACAATGAAAATAAAGTTTTATGACAATGTAATTAATGGGTATTATCCCTTTATAGAATGAAGATGCAGACAATAAATATAAGAAATCATAAAAAAACTTCTACTACTGCTGCTAAGAGGAAAATTAAAAAATGGGATTGTCAGGGTAAGGAAAAAAATGCCTTTATAGTGTCATTTGGTACCATTTGTACGGGGAGGAACAGTTTCCCATAGACAGGGAGGAAACATCTACAGAGCAAGAAAAGAATAAATACTGCATTAGCAAGACATTTTTGTACCAGAGGTTGGAAGATTTGTACTTTGCAGCACTGAGTGTTCAAGTTTTAAAGAAAAATCTGTTCCTATTAATCTGTAATAACAATGTCTACCTCATAGTGAAAGATGTCTTCAGTGAACTTTGAGGCAGGAAATTTTCTGATATTTTCCTTGAGCTACTTTGCTGCAGTAGTGATTCTACACAAAAGACATTCAGTAAAGTGACTTACCTGAATTCTAAACTACACCTTTGATGTTTAAAAGAACATGAAATTTCGTATGGCTACACTTTCTCTAATTGCCAGTGTTGAATTATTTTTCTGAGAAAAATATGGGGTTTTTAAAGGTCTTTTTCCCTTTTTAATCCCTCTTGCAAAATATAGCTTCTTTTTTCAGTAACCTATACAGAATCAAAAAGAAAATGAGAAAAGCCATTTTGTATTAAAGCATTTCATAATTTTTTTTTAAATGGTTCCACTGCAACAGAAATTTTTCAGCTGTCATCCTTTCAAAATTCAAAATTTAGTTCCCAGAGGTCAATAATTGCATACATATTTTCTTTTATTTTCAATGTTTTATTATTTTGATGTGGATTTTTTTAACAGACTTCTGTAAAGGAGTGCAAAAAATAAATATGTTAATCTGTTTTCAAATTATGCTATCAATATGTTGGTTTTAACCAGAGATTTGCTCCTCTGTGTTGGTTTGTCTATAGACTTAACAAGAATAGCCTTATAGCATGCCAGACCACTGAACATAAATGACCTTTCAAAAATTACTCTTATGGTATGTCTATATGACTGGGCCTTAGCCCTTGTTTGTTGTGAAATAATTAATAATATTGTTTGAAGCAATGAAATAATATAGGTCCAGAAATCTGATTAAATATGTTATAGTTAATGTGATTCATAATCTACATGCTATTTAAATGAAGCCAGTCTTAACAATTCTTCTGTAACTATTACAATCACCAAGCAAGAAAAGAATATATCAATCTTTTAATCATAGGTTTCTCTTCTATTTATGCCAGCATCAAGGGAACAAACAACCCTAACTACCATTGAAATTCTAAAATAAAATACTATAATAAGGTACACAAAGCTACTTTAGTGCTTCACTCTCAGTGATTTCAGTAGGAGTTAGGCACCTAAATTCATTTGTGAGTTTACCCCTGCGTTATACAGGTAAAAGTACATTGACCTGGGAACCAATTTACTCCATTGGGACCTCTGTTTTCGACATATGACTTTACCTCATTATAGGAAAAAAAAATTAAAAACTTGTTCAATATGCAAATTTTGAAGCAGTTTTTCTTTCTATGAGCCAAGGATCTTGAGTGCTTAATTGCTATGAAAAAAGTAATACATCTAAATTATACTCTCTGACCCACTTGTAAGAGGCACTGGAATAGATGAGATTATAGTATTTTAGTACTTTTATTTCTATTCTTCTCCAAAAGTTTGAAATTAAAATGATCATCAAACATATTCACTTAATTGTTTCAAGAATCAGAAACCTTTGGTTCAAATTAATTTAAAGATAAGACTTGAGTTGTTTCCTTTTTTTATCTAATACTAGATTATTTTTTCCTCCAACACTTTGTCTATTTTTCTTGTCTGTTTATGCATATTGTGCTAATTTTAGCTTTGTCTAGCCTGTTTCTATACTGAAAAAAACCTCTTAATTCCTAATTCGAAGAGCACAAACCCAGCAAATACTAAAGTAACTCTACGTGCAACATCTATGATTAATTATAGCTTATTCTCTCTACTATCTCATGCTATGAAGAATGAGAATTTTTCTCACAAAGAAGAGGTTGCTACAGAGCCATTCATTTTGTTTTGTTTTTTCTTTGTTTGTTTTCTTAATTGATTTGAACAGAGATGGAGGTTTCAGCATGTAATACCATTGCAAATCAAAGGCAAATTCAATAGCAGATGCTATTCAGGAGATTCTCTAGAGTATCTGAAGTCTTAGTATAAGTGAAATACTGTGACTAGTGCAGAAATGTTAAACAACAGAGAGGCTACATATTCTATGATTCTATGATTCTAAATACTTTTTCTTTAATGACTTTCTCACACTGTATAACTATCAAATGCACCCAGTATAAATCTGCAACTTCTCAAGTAAAAAATGAGACCATAGCTCTTACGTTTAGTAACACTGCACTCCACAGCATTATTAAAGAGAATAGTTTCTTGTGTTAAATTTAGTCAGCAGGAGTCAGTTTGTATGAAATATAGTCCCCCTAAAATCTTATTTGATAAGGAATTGAGTAAGGCTGGACGTTATTCAAGAAAGAGGTCTTAAAGGCGCAGGAGCGGGCTGTCCCCATGGGCCCTAAGAA